>NC_137227.1:10606454-10758954 GCF_949987685.1 Ammodytes marinus
TGGCAAGAAACATCAAATCCCCAAGCTTATAATGTGTCTGCAGCGCTCACAGAGGCAGGTAAAGGTAAATTCACTTTAACATTCCAAGTCAAATTCTGGAATACTACTGTAGCTATGGCAGGGTGTTCTCAAATACTTCAACAAATCCCAGAATACATTTGCTACCACAGATTCATGTCTTTTAAATGATTTTTCCCATAGTAACAGTGGCTTAAGCTCATTGGTGTTGTCATACCTGGACTGGCCTACCATGCCAAACTGACATTGAAATCACCAAAACTAGTGGCTGTAACATACACCTATGATTGCTACAATATCCAGGGGTCCTGTGTTTATTTGTTAACACAGGGAAATCATTACACCAACACTTATGCCAATGGTATGAAAATAAAGCCCTAGTTGTAATACATTTGTAAAAGAGTTGTCTTTTAAAGCATTGAGAATGAAAGACTGTTCCTCATGATCTCCATGACTGAAAAATGCTACCATGCTTTATGATCACACATATGTACCATATGGATTAAGGCTGCTCACTCTGCCTTTACATCTCCAGATGTGTAATTTTCCTTTTACCCCCCAAATCCCTAAACATGTAAAATGAATGACAGCTCTTTATTACTAGTCTGGCCTACAGGCCTGCAGATAGGGAAACAGCAGCGCTACACATGCAAACTCAGTCAAATGTAGTGGGAGATGAAGACAAATACCCAGAGAATTTCACTGATGTGCAGGATGTCGCTGACAAGCAAAATTACAAAGGCTTTCATATCAGCATATTGACTGAATGCTCAACAGTGAGCTATAAAGCAGCCAGAATTACTGGTCCGCTAAACCAGGATGGGTGTTCTTCTCAAGTATGGAAAACTCCTGACAAATGCCCTCAGTGCAGCTTTCTTCTATATAATACATTAAATTAATTAGGCTGGCACTTTAGTCCAAAAAAGGGACATACAAATAAGGTATAATCCAAGCCAAGTAGATCAAGAAGAAGCCTTTAAGAATAGGTGCTGCAACACGTTCATGTCCACGTCCATCTCTGAAAAGTGACTGATTCTACCACTGTGCATGTGGCAGCCCTGCAAGCAGTGCTTTACAGTAGTCAAAGTGATCAATGACCAATGCTTTTACAAGCAGCAGAAGGCATTCTTGGTCGGATAAAACCAGATCCTTCTGATGTTATATGATGTTAAGTGACAAAGGCGTATTTTTCACCAATAATGGTCCTCAGGCCAAAGCCAAAAAGTGGTCCACTGGCAGCCTTTCATGGAGGAGCTATACAATATTGAGGCAGTTCAAAGAGGACACCCGTGTGTGCCTCTACTTCTAAAAGAAGGTTATTACACTTTATGACAGCAAGCAATACATCTGTGTGTCTATATCATAAACATGTACGTATTTGGAGGCTGGACTCTTCACAAACTGAGAAGCTCGTTATAAACTTTATAGAGACAGATATGTATTGCTTTCCTGGGCACCTGTGTGTGCGCGTGTGTGTGTTTTGGACTCCCGACACTACATATAAACTTGAGAAATTAAAAGCACACTCATATATACAAACACACACCCAATGTGGCAAATAGTGCTTTCCATAGTGCCTCTGCTCCGTTTTTGTGTTGGTTGCATTTGTTTTTGCATTTGTGTTTCTACAGAGAGCCTAGGCGGCTGCTTGGCAACAGCCAATTAGAGTGCAGAGAGGACAGTCGGTGAATGCAAATCCAAGCTCATTATTGCAGAGTATGAACCAAACCTCAGACACACCTGGTTCATTTGATTGTCAAATCAGTGCTTGGGGAACAGACCACAGTGAGAAATAGCAACACTGGAGATGGAAACCGGGGGCGTAATGTTTACCAATGTCCAATAGCATTCCACCATGATGAGGCATTTGACCTCACCTCAACACATTCAAATAGTCCATCTAAGTAAGTGACCATGACCCTATAATGTGTCTAAAACATTACAAAAATAAAATACTATTCAATGACCCAGTTACAAGATTGTGTTTCAGTATATCTCCGCTCCCTTTCACAACTGACTTCTTTATTAAATAAAAAAGGTGGGGATCCTTCTTGGGAGGTACATCATTGTACAAATGCAGGTAAGGTAGGCTACAAACTGCCATGTGTAGTGAATTCTCATGATCCGTTTAGGTGCTCAAAACGATAGTACAAGGTGCACACTTCACAGGAGAAATGGCGGTTTTATTTCCAGGCTCATTAACACCTTTCCATAGCCAATGTGGGGGCGATTGGTCTCAGTAAAAGTGTGAAGACATGATCCTGGAAGATTTCAACTAGTATCTCCATGTTAAGTGGAAAAGTAAAAGGTGTAATATGACTTAAATAAGGAACTGGAGTTCCATCAGCATAGATGAGGAAACAATTGGAGAAACCAATAGAGAGGGCAGGTGTTGGGGAGTGAGGCCACAGGATAAAAGAAAAACAAGCAGAATGTGTTTCTGTGGTCTTTAGTGGCGAGTCTACTTACCTTGAGGTCGCGGTGGACCACGCCCATCTGATGGCAGTGGAGCACGGCCTCTAGGATCTGCTGAATGCAATGACTGCATGCAAACACCAGGGTGCCATGGGTTAGTGACAAGCTACCACTCACTGTCTGTGGCTGGGAGCTCGCTTTGACACTCGGCGAGCTGCTGGCCGTGTTGACTGTGGAGACTGTACAGCAATGTGGCAACAGACCCACCCAGCAGATATTATGAGGGGCTCTTTGTCCAAATGGACAATTTCCTAAAAATGGTTTATTTTCATTTGGCGTGACAGATCCATTGAAGAAAAACAGCTGTCATTTCCTGATCGTCTACTACTCACACAACACGGCCAGCTCTTTGCTCGAGTCTCAAAACAGAATTGGTGTTAGCTCCTGGCCAACTGAAGGCCAAACTCTGAGAGACTGAGGAGGGAGACGAAGCTTAGGGAAAGTGGGTTTAATTTGTTACTGGTTCTCAGCAATACGCACAACACTTTTGAGTTTACAGGTTGTGGTCCTCCTTCCTTCTGTCAAAGCAACAAACTTTTGATATAACTTTTTGATGCCATTGACGTCACCTCCATAGAGGTTGTGACTGGACTACACAGTAAAACGAGGGACTTGGGCTCAGTGAGTCATTGGTTTTACAAATAACTTTGTGCTGGTCTCCAGCCCAAAATGGGTATTTTAGTTTCCCAATTTAGAACACAATTTGTCATACAAATGCCACAGAACATACTTCCTCCTCCTCTTCCTCTCAGGTGTCAGCCTCAGTGGCTGTCAGAGCATGGTTTTGGACAGATGCTACATGCACTTTGTGCCCTGGCATACCGATTCTATAAGACCTACCACCTCCTCTCCAGCCAACCTGCCCACAATGCCTTGTAGCAGCTGGATATGGGTGGCAGTGTGCGAGGGTGACTAGTGGAGGAGGGGGTGTGGTTTTTTGGAAGAGGGGGCACCCAGTGAGAGGTTAATTGGTCGATTGATCAGGCAGTGGAGGAGCGGGGCGAGGTGCCGCAGGTGGGCAGGCCTGTGGCTTTTTTTATGCTGTCAACTGTCATCACTTACTAACCTTTAGGTCCCTGTGCACTATGCCATTCATGTGGCAATGATTTACACTTTCTAGAATCTGCTGTATGCAGTGACTGTGGAGGAGAGAGAGACCAGGCCAGAAGCAAGAAGGAGAGGAAGAGGGAGAACAGGTAAATGTCAAGAAAGAAAAAAAAGGAACAACAGGCAGACAGAACACATCAAACACATGAAATAACGACACTTGATTGACAAGGGAAAGAATATGAAAGGGACTGTTCAACATTCAGGGAAATAGATATTCTAGTTTATTGTCATGACTGAGATGAGAACATCCGTATTAATTCCTTGTGGTACGGAAGTGCAGTCAAGATGCGGTTACAGCAATCGGTTTAACCAACCAGATGGAATCAGAGATTCAGATGTGTTTGGAAGCCTAATTCACAGTGTTCATGCTAAGCTACACATCAGTAATGCACAGACACGAGGTTGGTTGATGACATTCATGTCAATCTTGGAAAGAAGCACATTGTTCAACTGTTCCTTTATGCCATTTAACCCATTGATGACTATGGCAATCTAGGATGCATGTCCTTAATGCCTGAGGGTTTTCTGAAAAAATAGTACGAATTGTCAAGTCTACCAAAACCTTAATATCTAAGCCTGTGTAGCACATAGAAACATGAAATGAAATACATTTAAAAGTTAAGGTTCACAGGTTTAATTTAAACATGCTCCCTTAGCGCTTACAAACCAACAAATATTTCTAAAAATCGTCAAAATTAGATGAATTAGAAAAATATTAAATATTGTTAATAAATAGATGCAATGTGTTGTGTGATTTTCGTCAGTAGCCTATAGTAGACCTTGATTCTGCGCACCAAACGCCACTAACTGTTCTGTCGCCGACATAGCTGGCGTATTTTTTTTATTATTTTGTTTTATTTTTTATTTATTTATTTTTTTTGATTGACATGATTTTCGGCAAACCACAACTTTTGGGTGGTCACGTGGTCTTAAAAAAATCAACAAAACCCACCTCATGTGTATTTGAACCAATGACAGTGCATTCTATGCTGGGAATGCCATGAAAATTAGATAAAGTAATAATGCTGCGCGACGCAGCATCAGGCAGGAGAGCCAATATGGCATCGCGCAGCAGCCATCATCAATGGGTTAACAAATAGTCAAATACAGAGGACACATGCATGTTCTTTCATCTTTAAAGCTCCAGATGTCACCTTTAAAATATTTTACAAATTGTACAGTAAAATCCACTAAAAAACAATCAACGTCCAACAACAATTGACTCATGAAGTTGACATCAAAAGTGTTACAACTATTGATGACAAATCCTGGAGCGGCTTCAATGTTTTAAATCCACCTTTAATGGAAATGCTCTGGGATGAAACAGATTCCAATTACAGACATGGGTTGCGTTCCGAATCGCATACTTTCTACTATATGGTATGTAGAAAAAAGATTTAGGATGTCCCGATTCTTATGGCCAGATTTAGGATGGTTAGAAGTACCCGGATGTCCTACTTCATGCGGCCAAGATTGTTAGTGTTGAAAAGTGCATCTATTTGGGCGATTCTGACCCACAATCCAGTGCGCACGTGAAGTGACGTAACATCGACGAAGCCTCCATATGAAAACAAACGGGGATGCGACGGATATAAAAGCAAGAGGCAAGATCAAGGCGCAATGTTATGATGAAATAAGAGTAAAGTATGTCCCAATAGTATGCCTACTGCATCCTAACTAGAGATTATTTTTATCGTCGGATGTAGTATGTAGAATAGAAAAAAGAAAGAGTATGCGATTCGGAACGCAACCTTAGACTTGTCAAAGCCATCAGAGAGCTCTTTTTCTGAGTGGATTTTTAATAGACTAGTAATAGACTAGTAATAGACTAATAGTCAGTGGTCGGAAAGTAGAATTGTGGAAAGTAGATTCACAACCAAAGGAAAAAGGTAGAAGTAATGTTGTACGTTTGGGGCATAAAAGGCATATCAAAAAGGCAGCACTTTTGCATGAGTATTTTGTATACACAATTTGCACAGATTTAATTTTCTTAACTGTTCTATAGTGCGTTTCTGCCTGGATATGCCTTTGGTGCCAAAGTAAACCAGCTTTATTTCCATCACAATTATTCAATAAATTCAGAAATTTCAACACAGCAGAGTGTTACACTGACCTGGCATCAGCTTCACTGTAGTACTCCCTGGCAACAATGTCCTCAAACAACTCGCCACCGGTCACTCTGGAGGAAAAACAAGTGACACAAAAAAATAAAAAATAAATGAATTAAAAAGCGAAAGATAGGATTACATGAAATAAACAGTGAAATAACAGATTTTTACTTCTGAATCTGTAGAGGAAAGGAGGCTTGATAATGTTACACAGGACCACTGGGACAAAAGAATGATGTGCTTTTGTGTCTGGATGGTGAAATCACCACAATAATATACTTCAGCTGATTTAGTCACACAGTGCATGGTCATTGTTTATTCATCTGGAAGACATTTCCATGTTTTTCCATGAGGTTATGGCTATAATCCAGGGGGCTTTTCCAAGTGAACAATGCCGTGTGAAATATCTGTAACAGTCTGAAGCGGTGCAGAGATGTCTTTATTCTGTGGTTCAGCCCATAGATCTTCTAAAACAAGTTAATAGATCAAGCCAAAAGTCAAGTGGTGAAGCAAAGGGGGTAACTGGAGCACACAACTGTCTTTTATTACTTTTTATAAAAGGTGCAAAGACAAGTTTATACAATAAAAGGTTAAATATACAAACTGACAGCTTTACAGATCGTTTTACTGCCCATGATTAGTAAAACCTGTGACAACAATAACGTAATGTCTTCTGTGTTGCCGAGGGACTTTTGCCAAGTCCGAGATAATAACCTTGATGACGTAATCAGGGTTATTTTGTCCAGGTCTTGGAGACAATGGATAAATAACAGAAATCCTGCTGTATCATTTCAGGGTGTGGTGTTTGATACATGTGAACAGTAACTTCTTACAAAGAAATGCCAACGTTTCAGGGAGAAAAAAATTCAGGATTTCTCATCTTCCGTTGCTTGGATATTCACCACTTTTGTGAATTTTGACCTGAAACTTTGTGGAAGAGGAATTATTCTTAAGTGTCTTACATAAAAATAAAAACTGGGATACTGCATGGAAAGGAACACAAACCCTCCACAACAACTCCTTTGACAACACAACAAAATTGCTTAGCTATATAGTCTGTCCTATTGTGATATGTGCTGAGGGAAGTGGGTTTGAAGTATTGCAGTTGCATGTGTCCGATTGCTGTACTCCCTCTAATTATCATTCCAATGGGTCTGTGGAATTTGAGGTAAATGAAACTGGGCCAATAATAATTATATCGCAAGTTAAAACATGCATTTAAAAAGGTATATGCTGACAGTTTAATATTGTACATCCATAAAGCTGGGGAAGTAGAAAAGTTTAATCTATCTATCTATCTATCTATCTATCAACTTTCATACCAAATCCTGTAGTCAAGCCGAGAAGTTATTTTCTTAGACTTGTCAAAGCTCCGTCAGAGCCACATACATTGCACGGCTGTTTTACACAGGTTGAAGAGCACTCAAGTAAGGGGACCTTCATGTGTAACATCAATGGAGTGGCCATTAAAATCTTTAAAAGTGGGCTAGTGGGTCAAATCTCTCAAAGCATGGGGAAATGGCTTGAAGGATAAATCAAGGAAGAAGATTCCATGGCCTGTGGAAAACTTTACTTTATTACATGTTGAGTCTTCAAAGGTTTCCATATTAAAGTTTTATGCAACCTTTAATGACTTGGTGTTATGACAAATTCAGTTGTAAAAATGTCTGCTGCGTCCCAGTGTTATTGTTGGCCTTAATATTTGGGTCACTTCCTAGTAGCTGAATGAAGTGTATTATGAACTCTTCTGATGCAGCTTGCTCTCAATTCGTTACAATTCTATCATTTTGCTCATCTAATATAAGGGTAAAACCAACAGCAGTGTTTTTACGTCTTAATTCCTCCAGGCAGGTTTATTATTTAGGGAAAAAAGGAGGACAGCTTTTTATCCGCATGTTGTCTTTCAGTCAAGAAGGGAACACCCTCTGTTTTTTTTTTATTGCCTACTAGTCAAGTTAAAACAAGCATTTAAAATGTAGTCGAATGCAATTTCCTTTTCTGGTTTCCGAATTAAGACTGCAAACAGATGACAACACACAGGAGAGAGAAGAATGAAGGAGATGGTGAGTTATGGCGGCTAGAGGGGAGGAGGGAGAGAATTGATAAAGGGAAAAGGTGACAGAAATTATATAAGGTTGAGGCAGTAGTTGCCTTATTTTGACTCAAATATGAAGATATTGAATGAAAATTTTTTACAAATTAAAAAGTTTTGCCTGATCTTGCAAAAGTGTTGTTGGATCTCACAAAGGTATATATTTGTTTTTTTATCAACACTCAATTGTTTATTTGTGTTATGCAATCAAGCTCACTCTCAATCTCAGTAAGTGTGTCCATGATGAAATCTAAAGCAGTCGTATATAACGTGCTTGAGTAAGTATATGTTGTCTCTGTAAAGCGTGTCAACTGGGCGAGGGTGTGATGACTGAGCACACGTCGTTGCCGAGACAGATGGGAGCACAGAAGAGGCCAACGCGCCACATCTATTCCTCCCATGATGCATCAGTGACAGCAGGACATCTGATTGGCAGCTGTCAGTGTTTCCACCTCTCCGGAGCGGTACGTGAGTGTTTGGCATGAATTTTACTTTTTGCACAGTGTCTGTAAAGGTGCATACATGTGATTCACTTACAAGTCAAATACCAGATAGTGGAATCCTTCCTCCGATATGCTTTCGTGGAGCCGCACTGTGGGGGAGAGGGAGAAAATCAAAGTTATTTAATTATATTAAATACGACTCTACTTCACCAGGAAACTCGTGGGTAACTGAATTATGAACACTTAATTTAAGCTCAAACTGAGCAGAGAACACCACTGAACTGTTGTCTTCTCTCAGTGTGAAGGGTGCTTAAGCATTTGAGAGCTCTCTGGATGAAGCGCTTGTTGTCATCGTTGGATCCATTTTTAAAGCAAAACAAATGGCCGACAATGGTCAAATAGATGGTAGAGCTCTTCAAATAGGGATGCCAGTCAAACTGTACTTTCTGCATATTTCTGCCTGTTCTCAGAGCAGATTCATACAATCAATTATTAACAATATTCACTTCCATTCTTTCTCAGGAGCTGCATATCACACTCGCTTGCTTCTGAAATAATAAATGGGAGCCTATAGCATAGCTTTAATGGTCACAGTAAGAGCCCATGGCTATAGGTTATGGACTATGTTGGTAGCTTCTCTACTAAAAAATTAGTATGATGGCAAAAATCTGAGAATAAAAATGTCTGTTTACTGATCTGCATTAGCTGTTTCCAACCTTTAACATAGCAAAGACAAATTAAAGTTAAAGGAGTGAAAACTACTTGGGGATTGAAATAAATTCAGCTTTTTGTGTAAACTACACAATTTCTAGTTATGTTCAAAAAAGTCAGCAGCAATTAAAAATGTATATCGCCCATTCAAACGTATCAACTCCATTCTAAAGTTCTTCTTTTGTATTACATTTAGAAATTTGCATAATCTCAGCCCAGTGTCTCATACTAAACATTTATTTTTTGTCAACACCTTTTGGCCCATAGAATATCCCAAAGCATATGGTTAGAGAATAATGACCATAATATTTAATGTTCTTAACTACATAGTTTTCATACGAGGGTTTCAACACGTGCGATTGGTTTAGTTTAAAATGTGTGTTTTGCAAAGTCTTATAAGCTCCACATTCAGTGAACTCACCACGGGAGAGGTAGACAGAACGACTTTGTTTCCAGTCATGTTTATTATGCAAACTCACTAAGTAGCCTCTGGGTTTGAATTTGTTGACATGTTGTTGCACTCTGCACATCACTCCTGCTGCTCTATTTTTAGTTCCCAGGTGCTTTAAATGAGCATGAATGTCTAGGAGCGAGCCTGTCTCTTTCACTCCGTTGAGCAGGAGGAGGATGAAGTACAGAACAGAGGCAACAACTCTGCCAACGCTGAGGTTTCACTGAACCCATTAGCAGCACTGAGATGACATGTGAAGATACAAAGAGGCTGAAACAGACTCTAATATGATGCCTCTGACCGTAAGTGAAGTAGCTACTGTTTCAACTTCAGGGTTTAGAGGTTTCTGGCAGACAGATCTCTTGTTACAATCTCCAGGCCTTTGGAACCTCTTTGATAGACAGTAAATACATTATTTTGGACAGTTATACTCTTTGTAATTGATAGTCCAGGTTACAGAAAAAACTAAATTGAATACACGATTGTGCAATAAACTACATGTTAGCTAAATCATATCTTGTCCATTTTGTGCAATAAACTACATGTTAGCTAAATCATATCTTGTCCATTTAATACAATAAGTATACATTTTTTGCCAGCGCCCAAGAAAAATTAAGCCATTTACAAAATGAATAAATAAATGTTTTGGCTACATTATTTAAATTGTTAATGTTATGAATGTCTGCTTTCATTTTGTATGATGCTTATGAAAGGAATGATTGAGAATAGAGCTGCAACGATTAATCGACGAATCGATTATTAATCGATTATTAAAATAATCGCCAACTATTTTGATAATCGATTAATCGTTTAGAGTAATTTTTTAATAAAAAATTTCCAAATTCTCTGATTTCAGCTTCTCAAATGTGAATATGTTCTGGTTTCTTTAATCCTATTATGACAGTAAACTGAAATATCTGTGTGTTTTGGACATAATACATTTGAGGACGTCACCATCGGCTTTGGAAAATTTATCAACATTTTTCACCATTTTCTGACATTTTACGGGCCAAAACACTAATCGATTAATCGAGAAAATAATCGACAGATTAATCGATTATCAAAATAATCGTTAGTTGCAGCCCTAATTGAGAACAAGGGTCTCGAGTATCCAGACTTAGCCCTATATATATAATAAAGAGGCTGCACCTTGGATTCAAATGTGTCATTTAATCAGGATTTCATATGTGCCGCTGCAAATCTCATTTTCATGTTTCAGCTGAAGGGTTAGGAACAGTAATTTGCCTGCCACTCATCTTTGAGCAGGAGGTCTTATATCATTTTCATCTTTTTCTTGTGGTATTTTAGGAAACTTGAATGGATTAGAAATGGGGATTCAATAGGATTGAGATGTGACGCCTGGATTTGATATTATACTATCTTGAATAATTTGTTATGGAACCCTAATGTCGTTTTTTTAAAAGGACACAATGGAAAAGCTTGGCTACGATTGATTTTGGCTCAATGTTCAAATAACACACAATGACTGAATGTGTTTGGCTTTTTATCAGATCAGCTGCTAATTTCAATATGTTCCCTGAATAGAGAAAAAACTTGGTAATATAACCAGCAGTGAAAGGCTGATTGTACCGGGATGTGTGTTGAGTTTGTGGATATTGGTTGTTTGTGTACCAGCTCATTCCAATTCCAGTGCTCAAGAAAGGTTTAAGACAAACAGGCCAGAGCATGAGATATTGGATGAACAGATTGCAAAAAAAAAAAAGGGAAAGATTCCCCTGTCGGGACTCTCTGATCTGCCTGTTAGCTCATCTCCTGATTGAAATCGGAGCGATCTTTCGCTGCAGAGACCTTGAAGGAAGGGCTTCCCCGGAGCTGGATGCTGTGTGAATGGAAAAGTAATGAGCCCAGTGCTACCTGCTACCAGCCAATCCCTATCAGACTGGAGACAGACCGGTCTCAAGAGGGCTCACGTGTGTGAGAAGGTGAGTAATGAGAATCTCCAGTCAAGGACTCAATGCTGGCTGGAATCATAGTGTTCACATGGCGTAATAAGAAGTTGTCAAAGTATCTCATGAAATGGTATGTCCTGCTTTGGTTGTTGTTCAACTACTATTATGTCATGTTTTAAAAGATAATTAGTTTTATTTTTTGGTGCTAAGGCCATCGATACGATCAGTAACCTGATACTTTTTCTTTTAATGAACAATTAATGAACCCAAAAAGGAAGAATATCCTTCTCTCAACTTAACCATGCTTCCTGATATGTAATTTGGTCCATTTCATTCTCCAGGACAAAAAAAACATGCAAGATAAACAACCCCGTATATCCTGCCACCCCCGGATCCCTCGTTTTCCAACAACAGAAAAAGAAAAAGAGACCTAACGAGAAATAAATGCCAGTGTTCACTGTGCGACAGTCATTACCGAGGTGGTAATTACAGTTCCTTGGTCTCTCTAACCCGCAGCCAGGAGGCAAAGGACATATAGTTGTGTGTGTTGTTGAGGGGGAGGGAGCCATGTATGCAGACGCGCTGAAATCGTGCATATGGCCATTGGAAAAGCTGGAGAAATGTACAATTTAAATGTACTAACCACAGCAATATGGCTTCAGACAGAACATTTTCTGTTTCCATTTACGGTTAAGAATATCTGCACTATTTAGTAAGCGTTTACTTTTTTAAACATCAGGTTGTGTAGATATGAATAGGGTCATGCACATATATTGTGGGGATTAACCATCCCTTTGGGGAAAACCGGCGGGATTGATCAGCAGTGCGTAAGTGAGGAAGGAGTTATGCTGTCTTTTTTCACCCTTAACACAACTTTGGTCATATTTTTTTCTGTTTGCAAATGAGCATAACGATATGAATGGCATGCAGGAAAAACTTAAAATGTGTGACCTTCTCTCATATTTAAACAATATAACTCCCCTATCTTCTCTATGGTAGCAGGCTTTTAAAACCACTTTCAAATGGTGTGACAAAAAGAAACCATAACAACTTGTGTTTTTCTCAGATTGGACCTCACTGGATCTTTCTTCATAACAGATTCATGAGTTTGAAGACACTGCACAGTAGTTTATAACACTCAAACAGCTGAGACAGGAACTCTTCAATTAAAAAAGGTTTTCATGGCAGCAATTGTTTTATCTTTTTCATCTTGAGAGCAAGGTAAATACATGGCATTCATGTGTCAAAGTAATACAACAGGACTTTGCTTTGTGTGTATTTGAATGGCCAATTGTGGGCGTCGGCACCCATGTTGCATTGCCAGGATGACCTCATTCAAGTCAAATTAGACACATTACAAAGGTCTAAAGTCGATTGAACGTGGCCTTAGGTTTAAAGTTGAAGCTCATCTCTGAGATTGACACGAGTTTATAAAGTTTCTCCTTTTTTACATTAAATGGCTTCGGCTCTATCTGAATCCAGGGCAAATACATTAGGCGTTTTTTGTTGTACATATATGGAGCACTTAAGACAAATGTGTGATTTTGAGACATCATTTCAATTGATTTGACATTACAATGTCCACAAAAGTGACAAAACAAGGGTGTGCGTATGGACCTGTGAGCAGAATGTAGCTAAAAGTGTGAACTTCTTAATTTGTCTGATGATCAAATGGTTAGTATGTACAAGAAGAAAAAGGCTATAGATTGAGGACAATATACTCTAGCTTCCTGGCAGATACAGTATGCTGTCAGAAGCACTTAGGAGGATAATGTGAATCCAGTGCAGACTGCAGAGCATACATATATAATGGATGTTCCATACATCTATGAAAACATCTGACCTTTGTATGTTGAGAATACCATAGATATGTATTAAACATACATCTAATGGTGGCAGAGACTGATATAGTATATGTAATGGGAGAGCTGGTTACCAATGTTGGCATGCTTGAGCAGACGGCAGATCCTGGCCTCTCGCTCCAACTTCTGGTGATCTGTTGAGAAAAAAAAAAAAATAGATATTTCTGTCAAATACTTTTGCTGAAAACAGAATAACTAACATTAAAATGAACTCTTAGTAGTACTCTGTGCTGTAGCAAGAAGATGAATTAAAAGAAAACCCCAGGACGTCCCCAGGATTCCTGGTAATACAGTAAGGGTCCCAACCTGTACGCTGAGGTTGCAATACAGGCCAATAATAGAAATGATAGTGGCAGGACATTTTTCAGGTGAAAAGTGTCCAGATTCAAGCACTCCCTCAAGGCAAGGCAAGTTTATCAATAAAGCCCAATTCAGACACAAAGCCATTCAAAGAGCTTTACAGGGGCAAGATTAAAATACATAATACACATTAGAAAAAGCGAATGAATAAAACATTTAAAAGCGAATCAGTAGAAATAGAACATTTAAATAAAATAAAAATGACAGGTTAAAATGGAAACGGAAAAGACTTCAGACTTGATTTAAAAGAGCTGAGAGTTGCAGCAGACCTTACGTTTTCTGGGAGTTTGTTCCGGAGTTACAGCGAGTCAAAGCTAATCTTTAAGAACAGACTGACCCTAAGTAGAGTACAGTTGTATCCTTACACCACAAACCCATAGCTGGAAAAAAATAAACTGGTAGGAGTTTGATATTTGCAATTTCCACATTTTGGCAGAGACAGACATAATGACGAAATTACAAGCCATTATATCAGCAGTATCATATGATCTTTATTTCTGACATTATGTTATGAAGTCGGCGCTGACTGCTGGAATTAATATTATACTGGCCACTCTGCAGCTCACAGCGGGTCTGGTACTTTGCATCAAAACCCGAGCAGTCAATGCAACACTTCATTTTAACTGCTGCAGCAGTAATCGCAAGGCATTAAGTTCAGTCTTTACCCTGAAAGGAGTACAAAAACAAAACAAATCCCACTTAACGTCCACCAGCTACCCTTTCTTCAAGTGCATCATTTGGGATTGTTGGGTTTAACTACAATTTCCTAGGTCAAGAATGAGCTTTGAATGAAAACTGTTATGTCTGTCATCATTTCCTAAAGGTCAAACATGCCCAATAGTCCAAACCCAAAATCACCCAACTATTTTAAGATGATCAGATTAATTTATTAAAAGATGAATGCTGTCGATCCAAGTTAAAAAAAAATTAAAAATTGCTTCATCTTTGGTCCAAGCCATTTTCAGTGTATCTCTACCAACTGTACTTTTCTGAGATTGACAGCATTACTGTAAGGAGTTCTCAAGGTTGTGTCTACCAGGAATATCTCAAGTCATTAGAGGCATTTCACCCCGAGCACAGATAGTTATGCAACTAATTGATACGTAACTCGTCCTTGAAACAAAATAATCAAATGGTTTGCACTTGCACTTTAATTCCAAAGTAAATCTGTAAGAACCATTGAAAATCATCTAGGTAACAGTGGCATCCCTCAGTGAAAAGGTCAACAGAAGTAAGCAATTACAAATGAATGCAGCAGACAGCTCTATTAATCACAACTAAACCCACTGACAAATAACACCATGAGAGGAAACAATGGGGTACAAAACTGTGCGCAGCTCAGGCATTTAAAGAGGGGCCACCAGGGCCATCTACAATTTTACTGATTTGCTATTCAAATGTAAAGGCTTGATTGGAGACTAAGTAGCCCAAAAGACCGTTAAATATTTAATCAGCTCTTGTTCAAGTATGTATAATTTACCACCGTGGATCATAAGTGAACTCAACACAGCCATATTTAAGAAGTTTTCCCTATGTAAATCCAGGTAAGGCATAATGTTGAGTGAGTGTGCACCACATGCACTGCAATAGTGTGGGAGATAATGCAGGACATTTTTGCAATGATACAAATTTGATCAAATACATATTAGTATTATAATGACATAGGTAGATCTCTTCATAGCCGAGCGGCTGAGATCACAGGATACAGCTGCATACTGTTGGAAGATGATGGAGGACCCCGTTACAACAACTTCAACTCAGCACTATCAAAAGGATTTTGCAGAATTCTGTAAATAGTATATATAAATCTCAACCAGAACCAGGTTTACAGTTCCCATGTAATTCTATTTTCATCACACCATCTCCAATGTCAGGCCTCTTATTCTAAATCAGACCAATGGGATGTGCTTTTACAGGGGGTGTAATCCTCTGGCCACTGCCCTTTCTCCACATCTTCCTTTCCATCCGCTGCATGGCACGCTGCTAATCTATGACATAACAGGATTTACAGCATGAGTGGCACTTACTCACCATCTCCAGCCACAGACTACCGGTCTCTGCCTTGCATCTCCTTTTGTGTCACTGTCAGTCTGCTGTTGTATGTTGCAACAGTTGGAGCAACATTTTGCATCCTTTGACATATTTTATTAATATATCTATTTGTGTTAATTTCATTGAATTATGTTGTTGTACCAATGATTGTATTTCAACATTTCTCTTTGCTAAATTAAGATAGATATTGCGTGTTAACACTTCTAAGTATGGCATCAAAAAAGTGTAGTGTTGGCATGGCTACCAAAACTTTAAAAAATCTGCAATAAAGTTGGACTGATTTTTTAAGTAGATACTGATATTGGTGTGACGAAAAAAAGGGTGATAGAACTATAGTATGAATTTTGAAGTTATGATGTTCAGCATAGATGCTTTTTTGGTGAAAAAAAAAATCAACCACAAGCTTAATTTAGAAATCGTACTACGACGAATCAAGTGGCAAGTTGAGAAATATGCCTGAAGCGAAAGTAGGATTTCCTTCCGTTTCTCAGTACTCATTTGACTCAGTCTTGTGCTATTCTCCATTTTCTCTCAATGTACTTCCTTTCATACCATAAATAACTAGAGCTATTACAGTCTTGGGTTAGGGTAAACCATACATTTCGCTTATCTGGTCTCAGTCCCTTTACATTAGTCAAGACCTAGCTACGAGACTAGATCAGTGTCTAGCCGCAGACCGCTCCACTTCACCATTAGACAAAAAGCAAAGACCTAGCCAGGTGCTCCGCTCTACCCCTTTATGTTTCAACATACCAAAAATCTAAATCATTGGTGGGATTTGCACCAGAGCTGGCACATTAAAAAGAAAAACAGTTGATTAAAAACAAGGACAGCAGCTATTTTAAATGCAGACGACTGATCAAATGAGCAGCCTCCACTACAAATCTGGTTCCACCTCCAGTAGCTGTAGTCACTCAATGTGCCCACACACATTATTGTCACATACTCATGTTGGAGCACAGTAATTATCAGGTTATCCTAACATTACCTCATTTCGAAAAAGAGGTGAAAATAAGCTGACCTTTGACCACTAAGTATGGTGAGAATGTGTGCCTTTCAAAACCATTTACACCTGATTTTCTGTTAGTAATAGGTGATTAATGGAGGTTGGTGCCAAGAGAATTTAGAGAGTGAATGTTATACAAAAAGAGAACGAAAAAACCCGCAGACAGAAAACACCTCTGGTGCACCACACTGTCTACACAAAACATCCTTATGCTTTTTTATTTTGTTTCTGCCCTCGGCCTCATCCCCCCTGCCATTTCCTGGCTCTCACCTTCAATGCTCACTCCAGTTCTTTCTTTTTGAAAAGTACTATAACAAGAAAAGACTATGCAAGAATGAAATGAGTCTCCTGAAGGAAAATAAAAGACTTGGAAATATGCTCAGGGTTCCCGGATGTGGAAGAAGATTTTTTTTTAGAAGCAGTTATCCTTGAATGACAAAATAAGGTATAAAAAAACCCCACCAGCATCATTCTACTGATCGTCTTTTCCATCAAGACTGGCAGGTAGCCCAAACACTCATTCTATGCCGGAGCCGAACACACAATCTCATGAATAACATTAGAACTTGAGGGATGTGAACAAGCCTCGCAACAACAATGTGCCGATCTTCATTGTACACCCCCCTGCAGAAAGATAGCAGGTATGTCTCACTGGTCTATTCCGATGCTTGAGCTGACAATCTTCATTAGCAGTCATAATGGCTTAATCTACCGATGGAGCTGCAGATGCACTGAAGACTCTCGGGTGTGGGTGTAATTGGCGGCATAGGAATAAGAGGGCACAGTCAAAATGAAATTAGCGTGTGTATACTGTGTTGTTTGAGTGTGTGTTTGAGACGGATTCAAACAGGGGTCAAAATGAGAGAACACACTTACCAGATGCCTCAACTGTAGGTTAATAAGACGCAGAGTGGAAGTGCTTTGATTCAATGCTACGTTGATCCTCACTGAAGGCTTGAGTCAACCATCAAGTTTGCGTAATCTCTACGTTCATGTATTTTTTCTGAGCAACATTTTCAATAACCGACTGCTAGCATCAAGGTTACCCAAACTAATACTGTATCTGATATTGATATAAAAGTTCAACAAGGAATCTGCCTGAATCCGACTAAGGACACCCGGGATTTAACACAAAAGATGGGTAAACTTTTTCACTAATACATTAGTGAGGACTCATACGTTTTTGAAACCATCTATATAGCAATAGCAGCAAAAGATTCTTCAAGAATTACAAATGCATAGCTACAGATGAAAACAAAACTTTGACTAAAGGATGCTGAAAGGGACTCTCCCCCAGTCCAACTTCAATCCGTTTTGAAAAAAGACACAAGGTAAAATCACAAAAGAAACCTTTTTGTTCTTAAAGACTCTCGACATGATCAGTGGCAGAATAGCTTTTGGATTGGTGTGTGGCTTTCTACATAAGGAAACAACAGCTAAGTCAGCAGTGCTAAATACACCAGTCACTGATCCCCCGTTTCTAAACGTCAGATACTGTGACAATCATGCCCACTTCACGCAGCCAATGGCCAGATGTGCGGAGATATCTCTCAAACACTTTGTCATCCTTCACTAAATTATACTAAATGGCAAATTCTTGGAGAAAGGTCAGAAAACTCAATCAAGAAGTGGATTTGCACCAGGTTGAAGCTTTACTGTCTGTGCTGCATGAAGATCAATTTGTGGACTGTATGTGCCGTCTGCACCTGCCTGTCTATTCTCCCCAAACACTGCCCGAGTCTTAATCCACCCAGAGCTCATGTCAATCCCCAGTATGTTTAGCCTGCTTAGAATTCAGATCATGCTCTGATCCATCGTATCAGTCTGGGCTTCCCCAGGCTAAATCCTGCTGTACAGCTACTCACAGACAGACACTTCCTCTCGGATACACCAACAGTTGCGGCTCAGTTGTAGCCTAATCTCGAGCCACGGAGGATATTCCAGAACCTGGATTTAGCTAGACAAAAGTCCAACCAACACCCCAAACTCTTATGACAGCCATCGGACATATGAGGTCACAATGATGGTAAAGTGGGGTAAGAAAGCCAGGAAAAAAAAAATGCAGAATGATTTTATTTTTTAAAGATACTGACAGCAAACATTCCAAAGCACCAGTAAGCTTTTTCTGCCAATTCCTTGCTATACATTTCTGTGGGAGAATCTATTTATGCTTTCCCTGTGATGTATTCCTGTCCGTGTCGAAATCACCAGTACACCAGTCGAGTAAAAAAAAATAAAAAAGCTGACGTGAGCGGCTGATGCGATGTGCGAGAGGCTAAAAATAGATGATAGAACCACAGTGAACACTTCAACGCACATGGAAGGATGGGCTGTTGCTGCTACGGGCTAGAGCAAAGAGCAGGTGCTACTAACTGTGTGGGCTTGGATCAAGAGAAGTCAAGAGGGAAATTGAAATGGAAATATTGAAGAGAATCAAAATGTGTAAGAAAATTTTTTTTTTCAAAGAACTCTTACCGCTGCTTTGATCATGAGCAGGAGCAGTGCCAGGACATTGAGATTATTGGACAAGTAATAGATGTGCCTCTACAAACCAAACTTTTAATAAACATATATTTGAACTACACCTTGAACTACCTGTTCAGGTATCCATTCGTACAGTAAGTAAGTAAAATAAAGAGGGTTGGTTGGGAGGTATTACCGTATACCGGGGTATTAAAAAATAGCAAAGGCATCCCTTTAATTACCATGGATATACTGTCATAAAAAAAAGTGGTGGTGTGTAATGCCTGGGGCATGTATAATACGTGTATAATACGCGTGTGTGTGTATTTGAATATACTTTAAAGTGATGAAAAAACTCTGTTTATAATTTAGGTCTTATTTGTCAATTAAAGAACCTATCAAAAAAGCACAAAGCGTCTTATTTTCTTTGACCCGCCACTGCAGCTACATTCCCTTTGACAGACATGACAATCCAGCTTTTGATTACTGTGCCGTCAAGCAGAGAGAAGCCCAGTAAGTGGACATCGAGCCTTGCTAGCAGCAACACCCGCGTCAGATTAGTACCGTATGTTAATCTGTATGTGCTGTCCAAGCAGTTTTCACTGTACGCACAACACTTTCCATCAAGTCATTCAAGCTGTGGTATGGTGGTGTAGAGGGCTGTTATGTCAAGTCAGTATTATGTGGGCAGTGGGGCAGGCAGGTGGCAACAGCCAGGGGAAGCTGCTGTCAGTGTGATCTGCTTGCTATCACCACCAGCCAGACATCCAGACGCCGTCACGAGTGGTCAGTCCGACATCCATCACAGCCCCACATCTGACAGGCCAGCCACTTTGACTCGCACTACACTCACCCCCCTCCCCTCCTCACTGTCATCTCAGTTTGGATGGTCTGAAGTGTGCCAGGATTTAGTTATGATTAAAAAGGCACTCGAGAGGTTAAGTAATGAGAGAGTGAATGATTAAATGCAGAGATTAACGATGACTCCCAAGCGTAGCTCCTATGGGGCAAACCCTTTTCAAGGTGATATTCAGAGGACTGGTGATAGAAGAACAAATTGTATTAGGATTTTGTAAATTTAAGGATTTCATATTGACTTTAAAAAAGTGAAAAAGCCTGTGGTTTTTATAGTGCCCCTAGATGCTTGTTGGCTCTTATTTTTTGCTTTAAATACTAATAGCCAGAGTTTAGTTACAAAATGTGGGCCGATGGTTTAGACTGTTCATGCGACGGGGCTGATGTAGTGTAAACAGGAAGAGGACAGGACCAGCTGTTAATCAGAGAAAGGAGGGAAAAGGGAGGACTAACGGACCAGCTGGCTTCTTCTGCTGAAGGATAGTGGTTTGTGGTCACATGATGCGCAAGTATAACACAATCTATGACCTAATCTGTGTAGGTTCATTGCGAGTCCAACATTGTTACAGTGCAAAGCTAGATCTGCAGATTACTTTTAAATACACCGTCTTGAGTGTGACATAATGTTTTCCCATTTACATAATACACTTAACCTTGACAGTAATCTCAATTAACTAGGAACATTTACACTTTGGCATTTACACAAATAGAAGTCCAACGACTCAAACTCATGACAAGTTGCTCAATTTATGTAGTGCACGTGATAATAAAATGAGGTGCAAGGCAAGTATTGTGATTTTGCATAGTACAATAATTTTTTTAATAAATATACAACTTCTACACATCCCGTTTTATTGAGCAATTGATCATGCTTTAACTGAATGTCTTATTCATTCAGAGTTTATGCACTTGATTGAGACTCAAAGCAGGAGTGGGCTGAGTGGAGGTGTCAAACTGTTTTAACAGCTCCTCAACCGTCTCTCACCTCAGGGTGGCTTACAGCTCATCTCAACAGACACTCGGCAAAGCTCTGATGTGGCACACGTGTGTACTTGTTAATGCAGCTTTGTGAGGACCAAATTAAGCATTTAACAATCGGAGTGAGGACTTTTAAGTCGGTGGAAGCAAGTCGGGTTAGTCTGACAGTGGCAAAAGCAACAACACCAATGAATTCTGTTTCAAAATCAGTGATGATGCCTTGATAACTTTTCCTTTTTGCTACACTCTGTGAATGCAACCAATTAATTTATTAATAGGGCTGGGTATCTTAGTTCAATACTTTAGGCACCAACCAATATGCCTCGAAACCATTGAGTATCGTAAAATGTTGAGTATCTAAATGTCGAGTATCACAAAATGCCTTGTCATCAGTGAGCCAATCAAAAGTAGCATGCTTGATGTGCCAGACTCTATAGTGCTAGTGATTGGCTGTGTGGAGCTGCAGTGGCTCGGGATAAGGCATTTGTGGTCATTTAAAAAGGCAGTTACTTCAACTTCAGCCCATTTAAAGTTTAATTTATTGATATTCACTAAAAATGCCAAGGAGTTGAATAAAACTTACATTTTTGTTTACCGTAATGTCTAATGTCATATTGTAAAAACTGATTTCATATCATTTATATTGGAAAAAGTATTTTAGAATTTGATTAAATTTGTTACACCCTTATTTATCATTAACATATTTAACTTATTTGATTTTAAATTTGTAAATGTGTGGTGTTTTGGTATATGTCCTGGGTGTGTTAAGAATTCAACACTTACTGATATACCATCCTGCAAGACTGCTGGCAGGAAACCAAAGTGTGACAATACATTTTCTCTTTTGATTGACCTCCCCTTTTCCCTTGAGTTTTTTTCTGTCACACAATTAGAAAAACCTTGATTAGAAAGTTACTGTGGCCTTCACACAGACAGATCGTAAAGGTTTATCTTTAAGTTAAAAAGAAGGAGAGTTGCGTGCTGAAATTGTGGGTTAACCACTAAAGCCCTATAGTGCAAAGATTTAACCAGTCTCTAAAATTCACACCTCCAGCTAGTGAGTACAGGAGCAGTTAAGAATTGTACTTTTGGTAGGGCCACTTGAACAATTTTAAGTAGAGTAAGAAATCCAAGGCCAGGGTAACTTCTTTTGGAGGAGCACTATACTGTATATATGTCGACATTAGCAGTACTGTGTCTCATCAGGATATGGATGTCACTGACAGAAGAAGGGCAATGCTTCCTCTCAGAATTCTTTCAAGCTACGTCTTCCATACTGTCTCCCTCGCTGCATCGATTTACCATTCTTCCCATGAGAGCAAGGCCTGAGCAAGTTAATGACTGTATTGATCCTTTGGACAATAAATCTCAAGCCAACAAGTGGTCTGGGTGTGAGAGTTATGATATTATTCACCTTGGGGAGTGAAGTGCTATTTACTCAGAATTATCTCTGAACTGACTAAATATTAGCTGAAGAATTATTGAGTTCCAGAATGAAATGCAAGAGGATAAAGCCTGCACTACAGGCACACCGGTTGCCAAAGCAGAGACGTAGCAAAATAACATTGAATATATTACAAATAGTACTAGGAAGAACTCAAATGTACTACTGGCATAGTACACTGTTCCCGTTATTCATGTCCAACTCTTTATGCGAACATGACCCCAGAAAAAAAGTAGACAAGATTAAATCTCAGGACTATTAAGGAGCCAGCAACACATAAAACAAGTTGTACAAACAAGGTTGAACTTATGCTGGCCTTAAACTACACAACTTCACGTGATTTGACAGTCGCAGACAAATTTTCAATGTCGGACTGAAATCACGAGAGTCTTGCCCGAGTTGTGGCGCGAGGCCGTAATCTCAGTCATCTGGTGTAAAGTGTTCATCTGACCCGATTTCAGTCAGTCTTCTTCCCGTCTTGACATTGCAACATTATCAAACTCGGCTGAAGAACGAGGCTGACAACTGTGCAACCTTAACACTTTACCATCACATTTAGGGTTAGGAGTAAGAGATATTGGGGGACAAATCAGAAACTAACCTGGCCAAATAACTAAAGGATGTCCCTCGCTCGGAATATTGAATGAACTTTTTTTTTTAACTAAATTACCACAATCACGTTTGCAGTTAACATGATCAGGCATGACATTTTGCCTACATGATAAGGGCATATAGTCGTTTATATTTACTTTACACCCAGTCCATTTTAAATGCTAAAAAATTACTTGTTATTTGACTGAAATCCGTATTAAAGCAGGATTGAAAATAATATTAATCGCAAAATAAATCTAGTTGGTCTTGCAATATGAGACCCCGCAAAATCTCCGTCTGTGTGAGTCGATTGACACCCTCGTACATCTAAAAGACAGTCTTCAGTCTTTTCAAAGTCCTCTAGTGTAAGCCCAGCATTATGTGCACCATTTCTTCTTTAATTTACTCTTACTCAGTTTTTAAATCGTGTACTATCCTGTAAATAGGGATTGCCAAAGCAGGGTGATTAAGCCTCTAGGCTCAGACAGAGCCATCACTGGGAAAGATTATATCTCGTTTAGATTCTGGAAAATTGATAATTGTAACTGCCCAATTCGGTGCTTGAAAGGACATTATGCAATATTACACTATCATGTATACACAACAATAATCCAGTAAATCTTTTGTGAACTGCTAATCTGTACAGACAAATCCTCTTCTGGCCTACCAATGATGGAAACCCTGCAGTAAAAAGTTCAGTACACGCAGTATACGTGTTCCAGCAAAAGCTCTCTAAAGATTGGTGGGCCTGTTTTCCAGTTGAATCGTCCACTATTTTTCAAAACTGCAGAGTCATACTTTTATAAAAGAAAACACCATTTGAGGATTTTAAGGCGAAACAGTAATTTTGTGTATAGTAGTGTCTACACAATTCCACATTTATCACTAGCTGGAAAGTATCAAACTTTTCTAAAACAAAATCACTGGCTAATTTTTCCGAACTGCCTGGAAAACAGCTCAATGCCCCCAAGTATTGCACAGAAAATGTGCCCTAGAACTGAACCAAACCAGCAACTTTTCAGGGCGTAAATCAGAAACAAGCCGAATGTTTCTAAAACATACTCTGACCTAAGGGGAACTGCTGAGTTGATTGATAATTCCCTTTAGATTTGTCACCGAGCAGTAATTTGCACATAACATTTGGTCCGTTGTTTGTATATAAATATTCAACACTGCCACATCCCGTTCAGATATACAGAACTTTTTGGTGCACAGCCTCGTAATTTACTTTCAAATTAGAATCAATCTGAATTAATGATGCGGTTATGTTTTATGATACCATGATTGCTTATAAACCGACTAATAAAAACATTATTCTTCAAAAGCTAATTTTCCCCGTGTTTTCAATTGATGTCTTTCACAGATGTTTCCAGCTCTTCTGTCATGTCTGGATGACACTGTAGTGGTGGTCTGACCCCATCCTGTTACCAATTTCTCTTTTGTGAGCACTCTTTCACAGGTCATGCCAGAATGTTTCTGCCACAGTATGTCACCTGCTCAACACTTTGTATTTTTCCTTGCAAAGGTAGATTGCCTTGAACCAAACCAATTCCCTGAATTAAACTGCTTTTCTCCAAAGCACACAGGGTTTGAGGTTCAGATCGGAATCTCTCACCCCAAAAACAAGCGTCCTCAACTGGGTATGACGGGCCACATTTTTCCACCATCTCTCTCATCAGCTCCAGAGGTGGTGTGTCACGTCTGAGTCACTGACGGCCGGGAAAACTGTTTGTTTGATGAGTCAACTTGTTGGCTTCTTTTCTCTGCTGTACAGAAATCGGGACTCTGTTAAACTTCCATAAAAGTTTAACCATAGTCTTACCTGCTATAATTGCCCAAGGCTAATAAGTATTTTAAAGCACAAATGGTGCATATCATATAATTTTCTTAAAGGGGCAAAGATACATTGATTAAAATTAAGATTTCAAAAAGGGTATACAGATATACTAAAGAGATTAACAAAAAAAAAAAACACACTGTCCTCCAAGTGTGTTTTTGCGAAAGAAACGCTGTATGATGCAGAACTTACATTCAGTCAATGGGATCCAAAAAGGGGAAGTGATCACACGAACAGACTGAAAGGAATGCGTTTACATGTGTGAAAAATAAATTCTGTTGTGTGCATGAATACATAAAAAGTCAGGAACATTTGTGCAGGGAGGTTGTGCTTGTTGAACTGGAACAGTTCTGTCACATTTACCCAGTGCACTATGCATATGAAATGGAAAAAGTTAAAGCCCTGTAGAGGACCTTTAGAGACAGCACAGAGTTTGAAATGTGATCCAAGTGCAGACTACCACTTCCCTCTATGAACTCCCATCTGTCATTTAAACAAACCCCTTTTGCACTGGAGGGCTTTTTGACAGATGTTTGACTGAGCAAAACAAAGGCAGGAGAGGATATAATCCAGAGTGGTTGGAGGAGGTGTGCGAGTCTCTGGCAGTGATGCAATGACTGATGCACAAGTTTAGGATTATAAACCCTGGATTACACATGCAAGCACAAATAAGAAACAAATCCATCACTGGATTTCACCCAGGTCATGCTTTCAAACAATTTGGCTCAATATCCATAATAATACCATTTATTTCCATTTTAAAATCACCAAATTAAAAGTCCTTTGTATTTTTGCTCCTACAGAATCTAGGATCTAACCCTACTAATTGTGAGCACCCTATATTGGTTTTATTATTACAACTTGGGTGAGGGTGGATGGGGATGAGTTTTATCTAGATTTTTCTTTGCATTTTCAGGCTTAATTGGGTAGAGAGACAGTTAACAGGGCAGAGGGGGATAACACGCAGGGGGGAGGAGGGAGCAGCAATCGAACCCCAGCGCAACAAGCCTCATGGTGTGCACACATTACAAGGTGAGCCAATTGGGTACCAGGGATGGCTCCTTTCTAAAGTTTACAGCCATTCCTACTCTCTTTAGAAAGTTGAGCTCCAGGTTATTCCGTCTGGACCTGATCAATCTCCCACCTGTAGACTGACTAAGATTTGAGCCTGATGAGGGTGGCATAGTCAGCAAACTTCATGGTCTTCTTATAAAACTTCTTATGGTCTGTGACGTGTTTTCCCAGGTTCACCTGCTGCTTTCACATCAGACAGGATGTCTGTGATCCTTCTGCATGTGGAATAATTAATTCTGCAAGTGAGTTCGCGCCATAGAAACAACCGTGTCAAATATCACCAAGACAACTTGACTAACCTGATTCGGAAAACAAATAAAAAATAGAATGACTCCAAATTCATACTCGGGACTCTTTATTCCTAGCTGCAGTGGTGTAGTGGAGGGTATACGCAGGTATACGGCGTATACCCACTTATTTTTCAGGCGACGGTGTATATCCACTTTTAACGGCCGCGACTGCGGTCCGCCTCCATTCGTTTCCACTCTTGTCAATGTGTGTGTAGTTACTTCCACTGTGTGTGTCTGTGTGTGTAAAATCAGCACAAAGACATGAACATAAACAGCGACGGTCCGGCAGACCGTAGCGGCAGTCAGCTGTCAGGACAGTGAACTCTCTCACTAAGCGGGGTGAAATTGGTAATTGGAAATATACACTTCCTAGTGCCATATGGCAGCGGACTGCTTAGGGACCGTCGCAAAAGTGCAACGTCTTTTTTTTCTATTCTTAATAACTCACCGGAAATTCATCCTATCAACACCAACCACTTCTATTGTGTTTATGAACTCATTTTGTAGTTCCCACAACCCTTTGTTTTAAAAGAAAAACCTTTGAATTTTTTTTAAAAAGGGAAAAGTATTCAGTGTGTATATTGCATCCATATTTAAGGCTCTTTTTTAATAGCTCATTGGTTTTTATAGTGAACACCAAACCAACTCTAATGTGTTCATTAACTCACTGTGGAGTTCCCACAACCCTTTATTTTCAAGAAAAACCCTTTTAATTTTTTTTAAGGCAAAAATCAGCTGTCTTTCTGTTTGTAAAAAATAAACTAATCTCTGACTGAAACACCATTTTTGCCTCATCTTGAATATATCTTATATTCATGCATTAGGCCTGTGTTGGACCACTACTCGCGAGGGGCTGTGAGGCAGCGCAATTATGGGAAATGTAGGACCGAGGAAATGCGCACGCAGTACAACTTTGAGTATACCCACTTCTCCAGGCACCACTACCTAGCTCTGATATCCAGCACTGACACCATACTTAACTGACAGTGTGTTTGACTTCATTCATAGCATATTTCATTTGCTTTCCGAATAATCTAAGGAATTTGGAAATTTAAGAGTCTTTCCTGTAAGTCAGCTGTTTTTTGTTTTTTTCCATAGACGCACTCTACCAAGGTACCATGAAAACAAGATTGCATAAACATTCTTAACCCTGCCTGCACACCTCTGGACAAAAGTTCATTAATAGGCACAATTTATGTTGTGCCTATTGATGAACTTTTGGATTGAAACCAGGCTCAACTTGTCCTTTATTTTGTACTTCCACATAGTTAAGTTAGAGTAGAAAGCCATTTTGGAATTCCATTTCATTAAACAACATATACACTTGAATGAACTTAAACTTTAGCCTTCTGGGGAAAAGGGTTGTTTCACACAGTTCGGCCATAATCAACAGAACACATTAAAAGATGAGAGGATCGGATTGGTTCAGAACACGTATGCTTAAAAAAAATTCTAGGGAAAATCACTGATACACTTACATTTGTGTTCTGGGTACATGTTGCAGTTTTCACTGTTTCACTGTTTTCCCATGTGCTACCACAGCCTACGTGCCACAGGACTCCCTTATTTTCAGTTGAAGCCTAAGCCTGCTGCTTTTGTGCCTAGTTAAGCACCACTGTGAAAAGTGACCATCTGTTTGGAGATTTTCCCTGGTCTCCAAGCATAGTACAGCCACAACATTTATGACAAATTTAAAAAAGTAAGCCAAGAATGTTATTGGGCAAACACTTCAAAACAACTGAAGCTGGAAGCAAACGTCAGTGGTTCAGCTAAAAGAAAATATTTATAGAAAGAGAAATAAAGTGGGATGAAAGGGGGATTAGATTGTATTAAACCATGTCACATTTAGTGTGACAGTAAATCAAGTAAATGTAATGGGTTTGTGAGGGATGTGATGAGCTCAGGGAGATGGCATTCACAACACATTCTACTGGAATGTATCTGACATATAGTTATCGCTGTACTGATGTCAAATATGGATTGGATTCCACAGATTACATTTGTTATCAGGCTGCACAGAAATACCAACAAGCCAAGGCTCAGACATTCCAAACCCATGATAAAACATGTTGACCTTGTGTTATCTCGCTCAAATTGGCAGGACATCAGCTTTAACATAAGGTTAAACAGACAGATGCTGTCGAGTTTTCCTGTTCCCAGAGCAACCGTTTCTCTCACAACCAAGTAAAACATAAAAATATATCTTGTGCTTTGAAAAAAAGCATACATTTCATTCTTATGCCATCAGTCGTAGAAATATGTCAAATGAACCTCAATGATTAGGTAGAATTTTTTTTCTGTGTCCGAGTTGATGAGTGACGGCCAGATTATTTTCGAACATTTCTAAAGATAGGAATGTGAATGGATTCCAAAATTAGATATTTCATGGAATCATTTTAATTCTTTACATGTTGCTTGCGCTGTAAACAATATCACCTACATTCTTTTTGGCTCTGATGTCACTAGAGATGATTTAGTCTTTCACCGATCCCTAACCATGATGAAACAGCAAGATTTGAAGGTCAAATATGTGGACAACTGTTCCCAAGTTTGGAAGTACCTGCAGCAAAGGCTGTTTTGGTACAGTCACACGGCTTAGAAGGCAGGCTACTTTATATTTTTGAAAGGAATTCTTATTGTTTCTAGAGTGTACAAAGTCCTTTAGTTATAGTTTTGTTTGCTAAATGTTGTACATGTGAGACCATAACACCGAACTATGATTCAACCAGACTAAGTAAAAAGGGCATAAGGAGACAAAAAGAAAAAAAAAAAAAAAAAACCTCTAGAGGTCCCAAAGAAACATGGGTACCAAAATACTAAAAGCCGTATTGCACCACTGTTGTTCAGTATTAATCGAGTGTGACTTAGACATTTCTGGTCTGGAAAACAAACTCAATATTGATGGTATTCGTGGGGGGAATTTTTACAATAGTATTCTACCCTGTCCTGTAACATTGCTGGGACACCATATAGATGTAAGTTTTAATAATAATTTTATATTTTTTCTATTGAAGCCATAGCTATTCCACTATGTAAATACATTTGGTGTCCGTATAGTATTGTTTTATCCATCTTAAAAATACGTAGTCATTACTGAAGAAAAGAAGAACGTCATTATAACGGGTGATTCCAAACTTCTCGGGCTTGCATGGGATTCACGTGGAAAGCTGGCGTACGGAAGAAACTCAGGAAGTGCTCAAGAAAAAAAATATTAGGATTCAAGGGAAAATGTAGTTAAGTGGCACTGTGTGAGCGTAAAGGTGTCAGCATGTGGCAATCTCTGAACTCTGTGGCTGACATAAAAAAAAATAAGCAATCCGACATTAAAGTGGAAGCCAAAAAGTGCATATCCTCACACAGCAGTGTTTGTGCCGAGCAGAAGACAGTCAGTGCGTTTACATGCAGACTCATAATCGGATAACTAAACGAATAAGACCTCAACAGGACTTTTAAACTGCATGTAAACACCTTTATCCGATCTACTTTGGACACAAATCGGCACAATAACGGACAAGAGAAGTCGGATAAGAACACCTAGATAACTCGTTCATTGTCGGCTTTCTCTCTGCATGTATACAGGGATCGGACATCGCATATCGGACTTCTCGTTCTGTGCTTGTGTGCCTGTGCGTGATATGCTACACCATGGGTTATTGACGGAAGAGAACCGGACGTGGCTCTAAAACCACTTGTTGAAAGCATGGTTGAAAGGGCTACAGCGCCACCTAGCATAGTGGAGACAGCCATGCATCGGACATTTATCCGATTTCTGAAAGGCCATGTAAACTCAGACAAGTGACACGATCCGTTCGAGTGTCTTGTTCGATATATGTGATAATCCAATCTAGTTGTGCCATGGAAACGCACCGACTGACACCACCCATGAGAAACTGAGTCGGGGAATCCCTGCAGGCGCAGTGAAGGCAGCGAGGGTTAATAATAAACTCCACAGCCCCTTTCAAAACACAGTTGCAACGTGCTTAAGAATAAAGGAAAACACATCGATGAAACAAACTAAAGGCCGTAAAAAAGTTTCACAATATGCGATGTACATAAATATCCCATTCATTCATCCAATAGTTTGCAACATATATGGCAAACTGCTGGTAGCACTGGAAGAAAGTAATTTCAATCCATCCTTTGGAAACCATGAATATCTGTAAAAAACATTTGTATGCACTGGAAAAATGTCACAAAGATGTGGAAACATATTTAATATAATATTTGACGAGATATTTTGTCTTGAACAAAGTGGTGACTAGTGGAGGATGGTATATATATATACACATATATATATATATATACATACATACATACATACATACATACACATTTTGGTATCTGTAACAAAACATAGGGCTTTCAATTTACGTCAGACTCGAATTAAGATTGTGCTGGACCATACACGCTTAGCATCATCCTGACTCCTTTCTGTCGTGAACCATCATTGGAACTTGACTTCCATTAACTCTTGCCCACACAGATCCTTTTTTCTTGGCTGACTTCTCTGCTGCTCTCTACCAGACTGAAATGCCCTGCAATTTCAGCTTAACCTTTTCCTTGCACTCCACCAGTCCATGTTTGTTCAACCTATTTGTGTCCTTTTTCAACCACCATTGCTTGCATTGCTCTGGAAAAGAAAAATCATTAACCTCTGTCCATTTCATTATTTTACTCTTTCCACATTATTGTGCTTTTATCTAAACTAAATCTTTCAAAAGGAGATGTTTCAATCGAAGAGCAGCATTTGACCTTAGTTCCAAAGAAAGCCAATAAGAGACAGCTTTTGAGCCCATGTTCTTGGATTACAGACTTTATAGGAGGACATTCCATCCAAGTAGAACTACTTTCCTACGTTGGATATCTATTTTCTGATCATGTTTATCGAAAGGGTCACCATTCATCAAACTTGCTGTCAACCTGTTGCACTCTCCCATTTCCTCTCTTTCGAGGACATTTGGAGATATACATTCTTAGACATGATTCATGACAAAATAATTCTAAAAAATACTAATTATTAAGAAAAAGGCCACATTTCCAATTTACAGCCTAACTGTTAACCCTGACATAGGAAGGTTGACGATTGCCCAGCTTAGATCCAAGCTGTGGTGCAGTGGCATGGCAACATCACATACTGCATTCTTTAGTAACAGTCAACATGTGGGAGTATCTTGTTCAAAACTGAGACAGAAAAAGGAGACAACCTGTTGCTTTAGCTAGGAAACAAACAGTTAGAAAGGTTCTTAAGAAATACAGTTTAAGGGACCTTTCACACCTACCTCTATTTGTCTGGACTTTTATCTGAACAGTGTGAAACCTTGACATTAACAGAGCTTGTGTTACTCAAACAGTTCAGACATGACACCTGAACATGTGTGGTTTATCATCACTGCAGACTAAGGAAACCATCAGAAACACACATTATTTGTATTATTGATATTCACATTTGGTATATCTTCCTGAAAAAGATAAAAATGAAAAGAAAAGATTAAATGTATCAATAATGTTGTCACCTCAAATAATTGACCTAACAGTTCAGCCTCAAATGCAACACTAAATGGATAATTCCCCCAACAAAGATCATTCGAAAAGTCACTTGATACCATCGTTCCATACAGATTTTTCAATCAAACATTTATTAAAAAAGCTGTGACCAGATCTATAATTTACAAAGGCTTTTGTTTCAGTCTAACAGGGGCTGTATTATCCCATCTCATATGGAACACTTGGAAGTTGAAACACCAACCTTGGATGGAAAAACTGTAGAAGATCAAAGTCACTTCAACATCCTTGTTAGAAACAAATTAAGAGATGAATGACAAACATGCTGACCTTCTCCTTCATGTTTACACAAATTAAACAAGATCCAAACAGCCGAGATAAAACTCCAGTGTGACATTCTTGAGGGGGTTATGGTCAGACTTTTTCTGGAACGACAAATCCACAATGTCTGCCCTTCTGCACCACCTAAACCTCCTGAGCCAGAATAAAAATTATCCATGGCTGCCCTTAAAAAACATGACTCGAATTAGCCACAGGGAATGACGCAATCCCTGATTTCATCCACCAAGCACCAGAGGGGAAAACATTGAGGTGAGGGAGGGCGAGAGAAAAACAAGATTTTTTGGGCCAAGAGTGTCTCTTGAGGGGATCAACCACTTTCGCATTTGTGCTCGCAGTTTTACCTCTGCTATTGGTGCACAGTGTGTGTGGGCTGTCCAAGCATTCGGGAAGCCATATTAAAAGTTTCACAGTTCGGATAGTGTCCCTCTGAGACATGAGACAACTGCATAAGTGATGTGGTTACCATTAAATACAGGATACACCCCCTGGTGCCCTTTCAACAACATAGTGTTGTAAGAAAAAAAAGCTCTGTTGACATCAACTATATATATATATATATATATTTTTTTTTTTAGATCAGCACAGTGTGCTTACAGCTTAAGATTTAATCATGTTCTTATATTATGATATAAGAAGCAAACACTGGTGGGTGCATGTTGTTTCAGGCCGCAGTACGACGATGCAAAACGTAGGCGAGTTTAAGTAAAACCTCTGAGATGTAAGTGAGCCTAATGACATTTTATATGGTTAATATCTAACAATCTCATGAAAAGATAATCCTTAACGGATCCTACAGGGTTGTGTGTATGTTGTCAATAGACACATATCGAAACCTTGGACGATTGCCGATACGCCTGCATTCAGCGCACGTATACAGGTATGTTTGTCTGTGTGCATTTCTTTTCACCTATGCGGAACTGACAGATTCAAAAGAACTCCTTTTCTATGTCAAGGGCAAATCCTGCAGATATAGAAAACTGCAATTGTTTTACATTGAATTCATTTGTAAAAAAACAAAGAAAAATCAGTAAGGTGTTTTGAAGGGGCATTTGACAAGTTCTGGGACCCCATCTCCTATAGGTTTCACACACAATCCGCATCTCTACAGAAAATAAGTAATTAACACAAAGACCTAAAGATCGGAGGTCAGTGTCATGAAGAATAATGACCTCCCACTTCACATTCACAAGTTGTGAAGAGGACAGAGATAAGAAAAGGGACAATGAGGGAAAGGGCACTATTTCAAAAAGCTTCAAAGGGACAGAAAGATGACCCCTGTGCTCTCACGGAGCAGACAGAGTGGGTTATTATGGCAAAGGCGAGCACCACTGGAAGATACTGTCTCCAGATTGGAGCACACAGTCTCCGTCTGACAGACAAAGAAGCCCTAATTAAAGCAGGCAGCCTGTCCCTCAAGTGGCCGTCCTACTTGGATAAATGAGGAATTAGAATAAAGCCCAGAGGGAATGCTCCAGTTTATCACCATGCTTCATAGAGATCAAAAGAGGCGACACCAATGTAAGAAAGGTTGGCCCAACCTTACCTACTGTAACCAATACAAATGATACACAAAAGGCAAATATAGCCACAAAAACACAATACAATTATCTCATCTGTAAGCAAGATTCAATGATACGTAAACTCCTTCAAAACCAGAGGAGAGCATTCCACTATTTTCTGGCACCATGGCCTAAGTACTGGAGATGCTTACTCTTGACTTTACACTCCACTGAAGATTAAGCCAGCAGAAACACATCATCTCCAAAAAGCAAATATCCAATCCTCATGCCACCATACCAAATACACTCCAACCCTGGGGCTAAACTCAGAGATGCTGTTCCTGAAAATCTTAAATAGCCAACGAGGTACAACCCTGGTTAAGTCCAATTTGGTAAAAAGCGATTGATTTGAAATATGTGTTCCAACTTCCAACCAAACTCAATCAGATCACAGAGACAAGTGGTACTTGCCTCCTGGACATGTCCATGTGGATGTATCCAACTGAGATATGTTCTGGGTAGCCTCAGGAGCCACTGGAGGGATTAGGCATTCCATATGGTGATATGGACTCATAATAACCTTTCAGAGTAATACCAATACTACTAAAAAGAAGGCTACAACTATTGATAAATTCTGACTTTCATTTGTTTTTTCCACTTGGGTTGTTGGAGAGAGGGCCTGATAACTAAGAAATGCATTGTCACGACTGCTTCAGTAATGTTATGCATAGGACGAATGAAATAAAAAATGTAACTTTGTCAGATAAGACTTGAAAGGTCAATTCACTTCACTGGATTCATCATGTTCCCACATAAATTAAAGCTTTTTAATAATTTTTTTAAATTTATTTCAGTTTTGCATTTTTCTGGGTAAAAGGATTCTCTCCAAGTTTCACTCTCCCATAATTATATGATTGTACTAATCGGCAGGCAGGCTAACATGAGAAAATAATGGTTAGAATCAAAAATTGGTCATATTGGCAAGTAGTTGTTCTGCATGTCTTTGTCTTTATTAAGTAGTTTCTCCACAAACTCAGATTTAGAGCTTGGGTGCCACAAACATAAATACTGTGTCAGTGGTTTAAGAGATATCCGACATTAGGACTACAATCTATCAATTTTCTTTGTGTATAAAAAAGGGAAAATGCCCCTCAGTTTTGAAATTGACTCAACTTTTCAAACAGCTTATTCTGTCTAACCAACAGTACAAAACCAAAATATATTTAAATGATAAAGCTCTGCCTAAAAGACAGATTGTTTTTGGCATAGTTTAATATAAATAGTATACCTTTCACATGTACACCATTACTTTTAATTCCATAATAGCAGTATCAGTACTCAAATCTACTTGTTCATAAGCCGATTCCAGCTGAAGCAAAGAGCCCCTTTTCTTACTATTCTTTTCCTGGCTGAATCAAATGATTGACTTCAGAGAGACAGACAATAGTCCACAGAAATTCATCTTGTGTTAAATTCCTCAAGAGAAAAGACAATGCAGCTTATCAGTATTGATGGGATGCATCCTGTGGGATTTGATCGAGTGGCTGATAGAAGACAAAACAACTTAGAACCCACCCATGCATTTCATCACCAAATAGGTCAATAGGCCAACCTGTCATCTGCTGCCTGACAACTGAGCATTAAATAAGAACTTTGACCATTTGCATCCCAAAACAGGTTGAAACAATACTGTGGCAACACATGGCAACTTGTCATCAACTGTTATAAGCTGAATCGTTAAAGAATAAGATCTTATTTACTGGAGTCAATGCTGTATGAAGCTTACCATCTGATGGATGCCATTCTACAGCATGCGTTTATCTTATACATATTTCATGCTGTCAATTTTCCCTGATGCGTTGTCCTCCATTCTGTTCCCCACACATCATTTTTTTCACTTATTCATCTCCTCCTCAGATTGAAATTAATGGGGAAAAACAGGCAGGCAGAGATTAAAACACCTTTAAGGACCGGGTAGTCCTCCACCATCACTGACGGTTGCTCTATAACATGGCAACCCGATTTCTGTTTTTCATTCTCCCTTGCGTCTTTCTAATGAGATATTTTTAGCCTGCCGCAAGCAGCTGTTCATCGGTTGCAAGAATGGGGACTCCGGGGTGAATTAGTGCAAATTTACAAAAACACACTTCTGTCATTGCACGCTGTTGAGCTCAACTGTTGCGCTTCAACTCCAAATATTACGCATCAAGGCTCCCTCTTGGGATGCATTGATCGTGGACTCAATATCCAGTTGAAAGCAGAAAGTAACAAAAGAGCCTTTGTCTGAGCTGTAATCTAAGCGATTCATTTTTCATCTTTCACAACATTCAGAAGTGCTTGGCATCTTATATAGGAAAAGGCCAATAATGCTCCGCTACCCTCGACACATGCATGGTTTTAAGATTAATATTCAGATTAGAGGGTAAAGTTAACCACACACCTACACAACAGAGTATAATCTCAGTAGTTGATCTACGTACATTCCGAGCAGAAAATGTCACGGTGGGATTTTTTAAAGAATGATTATTTTTTTATGTGGCATTTTTGCTTTAAATGGATAGTGGAAAATTCAGAGTTGACAGGAAATGTGGGGAGCGAGAGAGAGGGGGGGGGGGATGACCTGCAACAGAGGTCGCCAGCTGGAATGGAACCAGCAACATTACGAATGTGGCATGAGTGGTAACCACTCGGCTACCAATGTGCTCCATGAGTTAATGATGGTAGTATTAAGTGCCATCAGCTTGAAGTTTTTGACAGAAGCTATTAGAGTCAGTGGACACATTGTAGGCATCATATTGAGACTGACTGATTGATTTAAATGATGACGAAGCCACAAGAGCATTCTCTTTAGAGTCAGGCCTTGAGCTGGTGCCAGTTAGCTGCTCATCCATGACATGGGCCAAATGGGTCAACCAGGACCTGAGGGATAAGCTGGGGATACAATGACAAGACTCACTCAAATACCATTTAGAGTGTACACAAGGCTCTGCTTTGTGTTACATCTCCCTTTCCCTTTGTAACACACACACACACACACACACACACACACACTCTCTCTCGCTCCCTCCACATCTCCCTTGATCCATGATCTCTTTCAAGTCTGGTCTAAGCAGGATGCTGTGTAAATGGCGTGTTGAGCCCCTGACATTAGCTGCTAAGCCAACCTGTTGGTACGGGGCACACACAGACCAAGAGTATGCTCTCTGATGGATCACTTTATTTAGACACTCTCGTGCCTACATGTGCCTCTTTGTACAGGGACGGACTTAGGTACCGCTGGCCCAGTCTGGATATAAACCACGGGATTGAGGGTCATGATCCCTGTTGATGGGCTTACAGTGGACATAAGAAGCTGCATGTAATGCCAGAGTCTGGGTGAGCAAGTGTGCAAACATCTCATTCCTGCTGAATAAAGCTAGACAAAACAAATGACTTGAATTTCAAATTCAGCAACTTTTACTATTGTTCATTGTTTAGTTCAATGCGTCTGACCCGACAGATCCATAGAGGGCTGACGGCATCAAGCACTTGCACAATTAACAGCACTAACGCTGTAATATACTTCAACGCCTAGATTACCCCACAGACTATATTTAGCTCTCCATCTCTTTTGTTTCCATGGGAATGAGGAGTTCACCCTGAGCGGCTGGGGCCTCGGGTATTTTCCAGAAAAAAAAAAAAAAAAAAAACACACAACACACAACAGAATGGCAGGCTCCTGTAGCATAGCTGGCTTTTCCACAGCCTGGTGGGTTTGTCAAGTGATCATTTCCACTCTGCCGAGTCCAAGCATCACTAGGTCTGTGTTCCACCGCTGCCCTAGTTTTCCCTCCATACACGCGTGTGATGTCATACAAGACGGGCTTTCACTTCAATACATCTGGATAATGCTTCAATCAATGACAGGTTCTCTGCATGTCCTTGTATAAGGGCTTTTAATTAATTTGAAGGTAATACACTTTTTACAAATGTGTTACTTTCAACTTTAGATTATCATATTAATTAAAAAGGGGGCGTCAGATTGTAGAGAACGCTTGTTGTCAAAATCAGTGAATATATCCTCATGATCAGCTATCTATGTACTGTGTATGCAGAAAGAAAATGTGGTGTTAATACACAGCCTTAGCCCGAATTGTGAGGAAATATTCACTGATTCTGACAACAAGCGTTCTAAAAAGACGCTAACTCCACCTTTACTTGCTACTGGTAGAATAATTTAATAAATTACGTTTCGATGAACTGTTGTTCCAAATGTCTTGATAAAGAAGGTAACACGATCTACACTTCAGAATCTATTTGAAGTGGAGGCTGCACCCTAAGGAGTCACACCAAAGCTGCTCTCAATCCAAGTTGGGTCCTATCTACGTATCAATGGCCCACTTCCTGGTTCCCCCAGGTAGAGGGGTGACCTTGCACTGTGCTTTTCCTATCAATGCATCAGACGGTAAACTTCCAAGTGATGGCACGGATCCATAACTGCCCTAAAAACAGATGGGAGTGTGATTCTACTCGATCTGAATCTACCTATTCTGGAAGTGCAGATTTCCAAGATACATTCTGTGAAAATGTTTCCCAAATGGTGTGCTGAAATGTTTAGCTGTACAATATTCAGAACACGCAGCCTTTGGTGTGAAGCCAAGGTTTACAGACACTTAAAAAGCCTCTCCGATGGGACGGAGCTTCCTGTTTAGGTTCTCATCTGCGTTGGAAGTGACTCTGGGGTTTCCCTTCTGTGAACCTGACCTTTGGTTCAGCCTGTCTAACACTACACTGCACTGCTGGATCTGGCTGTCTGTTAACTTGAAAGCAGAATGTGCCTTCAGTGCTGTCTTTCCTACATCCCTTACACCACTGCTGTCATGTGAAGCCCCTGTGAGCCAGACTGTGGTGGAGGCTGTAACATGCCGTGATCTTTAGCGTTAAATAAACCAGATATCAGTCTGTTGGCCTGCATCTTCATTGACCGTGTTGTTGGGATTCTTTTAACCACGTTGTGGCTCGCCAGCTGCGCTGTGGCTATCTGGTTAGCATTTTTGGAGGAAGTGGCCAAAGAGCAGAGCAAGTCAGTTGTTTTCCCATTATTTATTTCATTTCAAGAATGAAAAAAAGTTCACTATGCAGTTTCAGGGGAGGGGGATTAGTTTACATTTGCAGAGCCTGCAGTTAGTTTACAAAACATTCACTCTACCTTTAGTTCTTAGTATTGAATAATTATATTATAAATCAACAAAAAAAATAACCAAATAAGAGACTATATTTTCGTAAACATAAATACATTCATATTGTTTTATTCATAGAGTTGTAGAGGGAGGGACAATATCAAATAAAACTTTATGGCAAATGTTTTCTTAACCCAAAGTCTGTGTTGATAGTTTTCATGAGCAATAATTCTCCATTATTACTTTCTCAATTAATCCTTGTTTTGTAACACATGCACAGTCTTTCTAGAGACAAGTTGACACCTTTTCAAGTGTGACATTTTGTCTGATCAGTCCTCATGAAGAGATATTCAATTCAAAAAGGTCTCAAGCCAACTTCATCTGGAAACTGCCGAGTTCTGCATTAGTCTCAGACTCCATTCAAATAGTTTTTACTGCAGCCTTGCCTCACACTAAGGTAATTGCTTATATCTGGTTACAAGCTAAATCTCTACAACAACCGCAAGAAGCAGATGATCAGATACTTTGTACGACAGTCGCTGATCTAAAACACTTCATTTGAAATGCTGCTAAAAACCCATCCTTAAACTAGAAAAGTGTGTCACTAGAGTTAAGAGTCAGCCAAAGTTGAATCGAGTTTGGCCTGTAAACTGATGAATGTTTCCAAATGGAGAGTGTGGCTAATCATTTGACGGTATGTCTTGGTTTTCTCTTTAAAAACCCCACTGGACTGTGTTCTCATATCTCAGCATTAGAACAATATATATAAAATGAAATCAACGATGATCCTTTGATTCTACCTCTGTGGACTGAGAAAGTCCAACTAGATAAACCCAAAACTATGTCACCCCTTTTCCTTCTTTTAAAGTTGGCGTTTAGATTGTACAAACACCAGAGCAAAAGAGTTCACACACACACACACACACTTCCATTTCACCCTTGTTTCCTCCCTCAGGTGAGAGAGGCTCTGTCTCAGTGAGGGCATTGGGCCAAAGCAATCCGAGTATGGAATCAATCATGGACTCCCCTTCTATAAACATCAGCCCACTTCACTTTCATCGCTCATGTTCTCCCCTCACCTCTGGGGCTGCAGCAGAAATACATGCCCTGCGTTCCAAATCATGCTCTTTTTGTTCTATTCTACATACGTAAGCATGCAGTAGGCACACAATTGGGACACACTTTTACTTATTTATTTTGTGCGTGCGTGCGTACACCATGGACCTATTATAAGAGTTACGTTAACGAGCGTAGTTTGCATGGCGAACGAACGCGTATGTGTGTGCGAGCGACTACAAGACGGTGGGCGCACGTGGACAATAACGTCACGGTTAACCGTGTACACAAAAAAAATTCCGTCGTGTACACGGTTAGACAATTTTGTAAACGTTCACCCCCTACTATGAACACTGAATACATATTGCACTCTCTAAACCATCGACAAGAAACATTAACTAACACAAAAACACTAAAAACATCAAATGTAAAGCAAAGATGTATAGCACCCATTCCATTTGGACTAGTACCAACCATTATTTCTTTTTTTAAAGCTTCTTAGTTTAAAACATAATTGTAAATGTTGGGTTTCAAGAAGGAATACTGGTTAATATAAATTACAACATCTATTGTAACATTTCATCTAAGCAAATACGAGAACATTCAATGTGACTAGGGGAATATGAGTGAGAGAATGTGGTCAACATTTAGAAATGAGATTGCATAGATATATGAATCAATAATAGCACAATTTTTTTTTACGATTACTTGTGCTGCCCTAGACAAGTGTGACACCATATTGGAGGACTGGCTATGAAGTCTATGACTACATATTGTATCACTGAGCCGTTGAGAAAAGCAAAATAGAAGATGTTGACTTTTCGTTTCGTTGTTTGCCACTTCTTTAAAACCACATGTAGTTCTCCATTTTGCTTTTCTTGGTGCAGCTGTGAGGAAACCCCCCAGCTTCCCCTAAGACACACTACAGTAAATCTGCTGCTGCTGGCTATTCTCTCAGCATGCCCGTTTGTGCGCCTTGACAAGCCTGTATCTGTCTATTGTGTGCTCCCGTTGCCAACCCATTAGAGTGTTGTATTGGGATCAATCAGCGGCACAAGACCCAGAGCCTAGGAGCCTGGGACCATGCTGCACAGATAACGAATGGACAGAATACAACGAATAAAAAGAAATGCATGCTGCCTTCGCTTCCTGGACAAACACTCCCAATACAGAAGCGAGAGGAGAGAGAACATTAGAGAAAGTGCTTGCTCCTGTTTGAATGTGTAAGACGGCACTGTGAGTCATGTACAGCTCATCAGGAATCAAAGGCTGTGGTTGATATCAGAGAATGAGTCACAAAAGGAGCTGTTGGCTTCCAATGTGCTGGTGCCACTTTGATGAGTGACAGTTACCACAATAGACTGGTGCAAAAGTGCATTTAAGGCTTGTGGGGGTAACGTGGTTAGCATGGCTGTGGCATGTGAAACCTGGCCCCCTTATTACAGACAAACATGACTGGGAGAAGAAGGGTGATGTCGTGAGAAAGTGTACAAAAGAAAAGAGGATCGTTTAGTGGGGGGGCATGACTTAAAACACGTTTAAAGCTAATTTTGGAGCCAGGCTTCCATCTAATAGTGAAGCAAATCTCATGAAAGTTTGCGAAAAAGGGAGATATGCGAGTAAGGTGTGTTTCCATCAAGACGTTAGTGTAGTTTATCTGCACAAGTTCATGGTTAAAAGTAGAATAAGTAGATCGTACAAACAGGAAGAGCTGTTATCGGTTTCAATAGAGCAAGTTGTTATTAAAGTAAGTTTTCACCATATTTATATTCATTGCTATCTGGAGACATTATGATGCACACAGCAGCAATACTTTCAAAAGTCAAAAACCACCTCAAGCAAGGTTAAACATGTGATTGCGTTTTTTTTTTTTTTTTTTTTTTTTTAATAGTGGCATTTCCGCAGAGCAACTGTCCCAGAGTAACACGACTCGCCACGTTTCTCTAACCCAGCACAGCAAGTGGACACAGCAGAATACATGTAGTAGAGCAACAGCTTGTTCTGAGGACAAACCCCACTACAGGACATGTACTCACCCCTGGCAGAAAGCTTCTTGGTATTGATTATTTTGGCGGCATATTCCTGCCCCGTGGAGAGCTTCATGCACCGCTTCACCACGGAGAAAGCCCCCCTAAAAAAGGAGAGATCGGGATCAGTCACTATACTGTACTAGCAAAATTGTGAAGTAAATTAAATTAACTCAAATAATGACATTCAATTGGATTACAAGATCCATTTGAAACATTGTCTCTGCTCAAAGTCACTTGAAATCATTGTTTTAATGTTGACACTTCTGAAGTCTGTTGAAGTCTGTGTCATTCAGTACTTTGATTGTCTTCCCAAGGACCAAAGACCTGCAGGTTGGGTTGATTAGTGACCAGATTGTCCACTGGTGGGAATGGTTGTCCATCTCTATGAGTAAGCAGCAGCACTGTTATTGATTATATTTGATCAGATCCAGCCTTATTCCATGCATGTGGTCAACATAACAGATTCCAACATTCACTAAAACACATTGATCCGCTCTTTTTATTTATTTCTTATTTATATAACAGGCCTGGAAATGAATATATCATTTGTTAAAATGACTGACAAACACTTAACTGCTTGCTTATTTGTCCTAGTAAAGAACATAAAGTTAGAAATAGAAAAATCTTCCTTCTGAAGGCTCTACATCAAGCTTATTTCAAACTTATACTACCTTCTAAAAGGTTTATTTTAAATTAAGTGCTCATTCTGAAAATGCAGCTGAAATACTAACATATTAGGCTACATAACTATGTGTATCATTCCATTACAAGAGTTATCCTCAGTGGTATTTGAATATATCCCCGGGGTCTTTAGCTCTATAATTTGGTTTTCAACGTTCCAAACGTGTTTTTCATTCCTGAGACCGACTGAGGCAAATGCACCTAATGATGCAGTAGGTGGCGTTTAGTCAATGTGATAAATGGTTGATGTTGACAGGTCACTATGCTTAATACTAGCCTGCTTTTTTCCCTAATATGATCGACTATCTGATGAGTTTGTGATTGAAAAATTGTTATACATTTGAATGTGCTCTTGTCTTGTGTGTGTCCGTGTGAAACACCAATGAGGAATTTTAACCTTTCGAGAAAAAAAAAGGGGGAAAAGGGCGTGAACTTGAAGAAATGGTAGCCAAAATACTGAGACAAATTAAGCTTCTTCTATAGCCTACATAGGCTATTGCTGCCATCATTAGTCTAGCTTCAATTAACTCCAGCTGAGTGAGAGCGACACAGGTGAAAAGTGTCCCGCTGATAAAGCGCTCGCTAATGACACCACATTCCAACCAATCTTCTGCTTGTTTTTACTCGCCTGGCACGCCGCCAGAGATTCACGCCCGTTGAAGCTTGATTTAAGATCCCTGGCAAATTAACATGTGCATTTCAAGGAATTCGGCTGTGTCCCCTTTGTATACATTTTAACTTTTTAATTGTGCAAAAGGGATTAAAAAGACATTCCCTCTCCCTAGCAAATAGGCTACGCCACTGGGCGTTAACGAGCTGTGAAAAGTTGTGATAAACACGAGCTTGCGAAGCATTAGCCTACACATAAAAACTGGGGGTTGAATAAAGAGTTTCAAAATATAGGCATGTTTATACTCGCGCTCTTCGTTAATAACTAAAGTAAAAGTTTATCGGGATATTTTTTTAAATGGGGGAGCTCGCGAGACGCAGCCCAAACGCGCTGAGTGAAAGTGCCAAGGTAATAAGGACAGGTAGGCGGAGGTGTCTCGCGCCGACATTTACAAAGCGCGTGGCAGTTAAGCAACTCCCTTCCACTGTACATTTCAAATAAAAATGTGTAAAACGAAGACAACTTACTTTCCCAGCTCCTCATACATCTGGAACTCATCGGTAAACCTGGTGCAGGTGGGTGCAGCCATGTTTAAAAGGTGTGCGGAGGAAACCAACTCGGGAAAACTGAAAGCAACCTCAGCAATACTCTCCACAAATCCTCTCCCTCTTGTCTGTGTCCCGAAGTGCCACTTGTCGCCTTCCGGAGAGGACTGAATAAGAAAGGGAACTTGTTGAGTGAGGGTTTCAGGTTGCGGTAGGATAAAAGCTTGGCGTCCAGATACCGGGTTTACTCCTGGAGTTGACTAGGGTACGTCGCGACCTGCTGTTGTGCGTTGGTCTCAAATACACTGACACTTGGATCAGTTGACCGAAGTAAAGGCAGATTGAACGTACAACACATATCCGGTGGGGAAGTTTCAAAATAAAACTCCAATTAACACGCATTTAATTGTCTTGCTCTTATTGTCAGTGTTGGGCAAGTTACTTCAAAAGCGTAATGCGGTATTTATTACTTATTACTGGCATTTCAAAGTAGTTAGTTACAATATTACTGTCTTTGAATTGTAAGGCATTACACTACTTTTACATTACTTTTGCATTACTTTCACCAAAATAACATGAAATATGGATTTGGTGTTCTCAATAGATCTTCTTGTGTTCAATGCAGCTCATTACACAGCAGGAGGTGACATGGTATGGCATAATGACTGAGCTAGGCTTAAGGCTAACACAAGTAGGCCTATATAATATAATGGTCACATTTATGGCTCATGGTGCAATACATTTTATAATAGAAATACTGTATCTTTAGGTATTTATTTAGCCTATATTAATATCAATAGAGCTAGAGCCTACTACTGTAGATTGAAAAAGTAAATTGAGCCTCAAAGATTTGTTTCTTGCGTTCTGCCGACTTAAAAGCACAAACAAGTTGTTCACATCATCATCAACTTTTGCCTTTTTTAGTTGTTCCAAATAATCTGCCTTATCATCTTGCCATCTAATCTAAATGATAACAGCCCATTATGTTTGTTTATCGTCTCTCTTGCGTGACATTTTATAATAACAATAGTAGCCTAAATATATATCTCCTTTGCTAATTCAAAGCATCCACTCATTATGTTGGGAGTCGACGTGTGTGTCAGAGGCATGAATCGACAAAGCGATCAACTCTTATTGTGACTTTTTTGCTGCAGCACTTTTAGTGCTGAGGAGAGCTTGCCAACTGCGCTGTCCTTTACGCACCATCATTGCCACCGTTATGTTAAGATTTCATAATTTGCATCAAAGCAAACCCTTTAGGCGCCGGGTTTTATTTTTAAAAATACTAGATTTTGACACTTAAATTTCAGAAGGCTCTGGATTGAAAGTGGTTTGAGATAGAGACAAAGTGTAAATGAGACAAATATTGAGAATGACCTAAAGTTTATCTGGGGAGTCAATTTTCCCATCTAATTAGCATAGTATGACGTCATATGGTGGCGGCCAGGCTATTGTGTAATTTCGATGAAATACCTGATATTTTGAAAGAGAGTTGAACTTATTTAATCAGATTCACCCCTCCATCCATTTGTAATGATGTCCACTTTGTTGTAAGCCAACAGTTGTAAACTAGAACTAGAACTACACCACAAAACTCATATAAACAGTAGGCGTTTATGATTTTTTTTACCCACCACCATTTTTATTTCCTTTTTTCTTCTATTCTTCATTATTATTATTATTATTATTATTATCATCATTATTATCATTATGATATGATAATATTAATATATATAATGCACCGTGACCGGGGCCGTAGAAAGAGTGAACACCAACTCCCTACTCGTCAACTTTTTGCTTGCCATATCTCTAAATAACTCCTAAATCCAGCAATACCGCTTCAGCATAAATAGCTTCGTGGCACACTATCTCCGATTTCGCACAGGTAACAGCCCGATTCATTTGCAGCCTGGACGCGGAGGTGTGTCACCTCTCTGCTCTGACAGCAGGCAGGGACTCGCTCCGAGGGGCTGCTCCGAGACTGACCGCCTCCGAGTGCTCTTAGAGGGGGAGGGGCTCGCGGCAGCATCCGCTGCTCGTTGAGCACAGATTGATACAGCTTTCACGTCAGAGTCTCCAAACACCACAAAAGTTTTCAATAACTTGGGCAGTGAGACGGAAGCCAGTAGGCTAGCGCGTCTTTGGAATCAATTGTAGCAGCAAATCGAGTTTTCTTCTCCTCTAGCAGTAACATTAGCGTGGGTTTTTTCTCCTCTGCGAAACTCGCAGTGTTGGCCAATTTGTATAAAAACAACAAACCAGTCAATTTCGGGTTTAAAATGCATTGTAACGCGCGTTTCTGAGCTATGTACCGCGTTACATATTACATTTTTTTTGCTGTAATGCCTTACATTACCGCGTTACAGCAAAACGTAATGCATTACAGTAATGTATTACTTCCTGTAACGCGTTACTCCCAACACTGCTTATTGTTAATGAACAGCTGGTGCGTCGAAAAATAATAAATAAACTCCCGCACACTGTCTCGTTTCTCGCTGATAATAATGTATTATAAGTAAGGTTTCGGTCAAAAGACCTCATAGGGGATTTAAAAAATATATTTTAGAGCTGATTTTGGGTCACTTATTAAAGCCAATAGGCCTATTAAAAGTGTAAGCGTTTAAAAATGGAGAAACATACAAAGAAGCCAATTAAGGAAAAATGTGCTGCCCTTGGGGAAGTGGATCCGACATTTAATTTGAGAGGAATTATCTAGCCTTTATTTCCTCAGATTTTTACTCACACTTACAGTAGGCTACTAAACGCGGCCTATTTCAATGTGGCTAAATATTTCTATCTTATTGTGGAGGGTTTTCTCTTGATATGGGGTGTGTCTAACTTGACAAAGCTGAATTTCCTCTCAACGCTTCCTTGTTGAAAATGCGTGACACAACTACTCCCCCTAGAGGCAGCGGGGCTGAACTCCTACTATACAACTGCTGTGGGAAAGAGGAGCTGAGAATTTACAGCACCTCGCCACATTCCCACCGCAGACAGATCCTCTTGACTTTGATGGTGGTCATCGTCACCATACAATAGAAGTGAGAAAAAAATACTTTAAAAAAAGAAAAAAACGGGCGCTCCGATGGCGTAGTGGATAGAGCGCGTACCATGTTGGCTCCGGCCTTCGTTGAAGTGGGTTCAAATCTGACCCATGGACCTTTACTGCATGTCATCCCCACGCTCTCTCTCTGTCTCCCCATTTCAACTCTGTACTATCTAATAAAGTTTGAAAATTAGAAAAAAAAGAAAAAAAAGAAGAAGAATTGCAATTAAAGCAAGAATCTCCAGACTGGGAATCAAAACTTTTTCAATTAGGCTACTTAATCACCCTGAAGGTATTGCAATATGTGGAATCAAACTGCTCTCCTTTTTCTGCACCAATTAAGTACAATAAGGAAATAAGTTCCCCCTGCAGGCTTTTTCCTGTCTTAATGAGGGGTGGACAAAACAATAAACAGTAGAGATGTTTTCAATACCAATTAGTCCTTTACTAATATCGATAACAAAAAAACAAAATTCTCAAGTTAGATCATAGTCTGGATACTCTTTGTAGCACATGCTCGCTCGCTGCTTCTCTGCTAATGTCCTAATGGTGAACTCCACTATTTACTAATTCTACATCTTGGAGAAAAAATCAAATAAGTAATAGGACTTTGCATTGCGTAATCCCTCTTCAGGCCTCTAAAAGTTTATTAAAATAAAATCATGTAGAGTGGAAAGTAGAGTGTCTTCAGTGAAATATCTCATAGATTTGTCAAACTTTGAGTCTTTGGGTTGTATATGTTTTCCATAAATCGTTAAATGTAAAATCTTTATTAAAAAAGCAAATATATTAATCAGGCAACCGTAAACGGTACAATGCCTTTACCAATGTAGTGGGAGTAATAGAAGAATAAAGTAAGTAAGGCAGGGAACTCATTCCATTCTCCGCTAATGACACATTTACTTCAACCCGATTTGTGGAATCCAGACCTGAAAGGCCACACAGTCGGGGACTCGCTTACTGTATAATATTCAACCGCACTAATGACTACAAGCAAAGTAATAAGCTTGTGATATTTCTAGAACTGCTTGAATTTTTCATGTCCTTTGGCAAACACATTAAAGCAACTTAATTAAGCAAATTAACCTCTTTAAAGAACAATTTTAAAAAGCCTTAAGAAATCCCAAACCCAAGTAAAGAAGAACTTGTTCCAAAACTTCAAGAGAGTGTGATCCCGTTCACCTTGCACGCCTATCCTTAAATGGATTTCCATTAATCTCGGTTTAGCCTGTAATCTTATCTAATCCGCCGGTGAGGACTTGGTATCAGTGGTATTGGAATACATACTGTTGGCTTCCTGTCAGTGATGGTTTGTGTGTGTGAGTGAGTGAGTGAGTGAGTGAGTGAGTGAGTGAGTGAGTGAGTGAGTGAGTGAGTGAGTGAGTGAGTGAGTGAGTGAGTGAGTGAGTGAGTGAGTGAGTGAGTGAGTGAGTGTGTGTGTGTGTGTGTGTGTATGTGTGTGTCTGTGTGTACAGGAAACTAGTACAGGCGTCTTTGTTAGGAGGACCATGCAGTTTGAGCTTTTAACCATTGGATTGAGGACATTTTTGGAAAATTAGGACATTTTGCCTTGTCCTCAGTTCTTTAAAGGGCTGTTTGAAGGTTAAGACTTAGTTTTAAGGTTCAGGTATGAATTAGGTTACAGTTTTTGCCGATCGCTAAAGCACAGTTGGCACAACTGAAACCACATGTGCAAAACTCTTAACACAGTGTTCATCACTAAAACCCATCTGTGCAATTCAGTTAATTTCGCCTCCAAAAATCACTCACAGCAACAAAACTCTTCATACATGTCTCAAAACAAGCTCACTGGTGCAAACACTGGCAACATGTTACAATGAAAAACACACATTGACACACACAACACACAGACCTAAAAAACACTAACAACAAGCAGCAAAATATAAAAGATGAACTTTTGATATTTAAAGTCAAATCTTTGAAGTTTAAATGATCCGAGTGATTTCACATACACATGTAAAACAATATTTCATGAGAAAACAAGATGAAATTTGATGACTGTAGTGTACCATATGACAAGAATGAATGACAAACACAGCAATTTGGTGCTATACAGTATCTTTTATTTTTTACTAAAAAAAAATAAAAGATACTGTATGCAACAAACACTCCTGAATTGATATCTACAAAGATCTCATCGTCTGCCAGCACTCTCTCTTTAATTTCCCGCAGTTTTATAGCATTGTTGGCAACAACCATGTCAACAATTGCTATTTCCTGCGCATCAGTAAATATTCTGCCTCTTCCTCCAGTGGGAGGCAATCTTTGGATCCTATTGTATATACAGTAATAGAAAAATATCAATATTATAAAACACATTTAGAAAGAACAACTAAAAATGACTCTTTACATAGGCCTAGGCCTAGTTACAGGAATTCAGTTCATCATTTACTGTACTATAGGAATGCAGATCTTACCTGTTGGTTTCCCGGAAAATTCGAACAATTGATGCCACTGTTGATCGTATGATATTTGGTTGGACCCGTAAACCTGCCTCAGTCATTGAGAGACCATGGTGATAATGGTGGCCCTGATCTCATCAGAGACAGCAGCTCTTGCTCTTCCTTGTCCTCTTCCTCTCCCTCTTCCTCTTCCTGGTCCTCCTCGCATCATGACTCTCCCGGGCACCCTTCTCTGAACACCGACCTGTCTTTCTGGATCCATTTTTTCCCAAGAGATCTAAATTGTGAACCTGTCCCTTTTTATAGGTCCAACAGTAACTAGAAATTGTTATCAGCTGTGTATTTTATTTTATATATTGGTACTATTCTACTAAGATTTGCAATACATTTCAATATAGCTAATGCCAGAAGCCATCACTCTGTTTTGAATGTGCTCCTATGAGTTTTGAATACAGTGAGACAAATTCTGCAACATGTGTGTAAGCATTTGGCAAAAACTGTAAAAAAAAAGAATTGTAATAGGCCTACTTTATTTTCAAGTTTTGTGCTTTTAGCTGAAATTCAATAAGCTTTTTTATTTTACATATCGGTAATATTCTTGGTAATATTCTCCTACGATTTCAACACATTTCGATAAGGTAAATGCATAATCCCATATTTTGTTTTGTATGAGTTCCTAAGAGTTTTGAGCACAGTGTCTTAGCAATTGAACATTTTGCCAGAAATACACAGTGTTTTGCAGGTTGTTGTTTATGAATGGGAGAAGAGTTCTTGAGTTTTGGTCAATGATGTTTCTGAATGCATTTTGCGTGAAATGAATGAAAAATGAAACACAGTTTGGAACCCATGGACTTCTGTAGTGCACACTGTGTTAAGTGTTTTGCACATGAGGTTTTAGTTGTGCCCATTGTGCTTTAGCGATCGGCAAAAACTGTAATTAGGCCAGGGCTAGTGTGTGTGTGTGTGTGTGTGTGTGTGTGTGTGTGTGTGTGTGTGTGTGTGTGTGTGTGTGTGTGTGAAAACCAGAATTCATCTGTCTCTACCTATCTGCATCAGCAACATCACCATGATAATGAGCTATTTTTAGAAGGAGAAGAAGTGACTATTTAGCGTGGAGTAACCGGCCCCCTGCTGCCCTTTAGCGGCAAGACAAACACACACACACACGCACGCACGCACACACACACACACACACACACACACACACACACACACACACACACACACACACACACACACACACTATCAGGCCATTCCCTTTTGCTTTGTCATTACGTGATGGGGTTTCTTTAATTAACACTTCAAGGACAAAGCAAATGGGAAAAAATCGCACTGATTTGTTTAAGATATCTGCTGGATTGCTTCATGCTACATAAACAGGGCAGAAGAGGGCGCTGTTGTTCCAGTTGAGGTCAAACTGAAGCTCTGTAGTTCTTGTCATGGCAAACGATGGAACGATGAAAGGAGAGAAAACCTGGAGGCAAGAAAAAAAAAAACACAACCAATTAGTCTTCCTTCTTGTGTAAAGGCAAACATGCTAGAGTAGAGCAGAACAAAAACAGCATGGTCTTACACAACTGTAGGCTACTTACCAGCCACTGAAGTGAACTCCACCATCAATGTCTCCACAGTGTTAATCTGTGGATCGTGAAGACAACACAGTGTCCTCTCATAGAGACAAAGGAAGCTCGCCTTAGCTGCATCTGTAGGAGGTTTGGAATGGGCCTAGCCTAATTCACCCACTGACTCAGCCTTAAAGGACCATACACTTACATTTGATTTCAGTGCTGCTTTCTCATTAGGCATCCATTTCGCATAACAGGGCTGACCTCTGAAATTTCAGTTACATAAACATATAAAACTTGATTGAACAAGCTCTTGTCACATGGTAACAGTTTTCATGATCTTAATACAATTCACTAATGCTTTATACAGAAGTCATGTTTGCTATGGTATGAAGTTTACCTGGTCAGTACTGAATGGGCTAAAACATGAAAAGCCAATGCAAGCAATTAAAGATATAATATAAGTACATTATTTAAGTTCTGTGCAATCTCCTCTGAACCAGTTGGACAATTTCCATTCCCCCCCCCCCCCCCCCCATTGTTTAAAGTACATTAGTTGTCTTGTTAGTCGCGTATGTCATGTATTGTATTGTACTGTCCACTTTTATTAAAAGTAGAGTCAGCAATCACCTTTTGTCAAAATCAGTGAATATCTCCTCACCCGTAAATAATGTGCTGAAAACAAATCCGGTGTTAACATACAGCCTAGGCTCTGTAAACGAGATGTTGCTAGCTACAGTGGGCCCCCGTTTGTTATTATACCCTTTGTTTACATACCGGTTAACAGAGCTTAGGCTGTGCATTAACACCAGATTTTTTCAGCACACACACAGTACAGACATGTAGCGGTTCGTGAGGAGACATTCACTGCTTTGAACAAAAAGTGATTTGGAAAAACATGCCATGGTCCAGGATCACTGACTCCACCTTTAACCTTCTGACTCATGACTCCATAAACCAATTTGCACTGAAGAAAACAATAGAACAATCACAGTGTGTAATCAGTGAGACGTCAGCAGCATCATATTAGGAATTGTCGTCATCCATACCTATCCCAAACCCTCCTATCTTGATTGCCATTGTTTGAACCATACACATACACTGACAATAATTCCCCATGAAATGCCACAGCTATATTAGCACATATTTACTGCATGACATCCAAAACACTACATAACAGTACACACAGCGGGGATGAGTGACACTTTGGCAACATGCAACAACTTCCCACTCCTGCTTCGGCACTCCCTAGCTCACAGGTGGCCTTGCATTTCTCATCCAAGTCATTATACATACAAGATTTGGAATACAAGAGATTTATATTGTAACATAGATCGGTACATTTTTACTCACTTGGTCTTGGCGCAGGTTTTGGAGAAAGATATGTGGAGTTCATATAAAGAGAGAGATCCAACCATTCCCCATCTGGAGAAGAGAGAGAGAGAGAGAGAGAGAGAGAGAGAGAGAGAGAGAGAGCTTTTAACGGCGGCAGTTAAAATCTCCTCGCACATATTATAGTTACATAACACACGCGGATAGTTTGACACGTATGGTGCTTTTTTTAAAGGCCCATAGCAGCTAGCGGCCCATATCCATGGTAGCAAGATGCTCTCCACACTCGTGAAGCTAAATATAAGTTTCTACACAACAGTATTTTTGAAGCAAAGTTGCTACTTATCTCGAGGTTGTTTTCATAGATATAGAGGAAGACATTTTTTCTTAGACTAGACGACAACATTTTGGATTCAGTATACCCGGTGAGCAATGATTTGAACCCATATCAAAAACAATTCTGTTTCACTGGCAGGTACTGTACTCAGTGTACTGTAAACAAGCCACCAGTTTCGTCAGACTGATTATCTTTCCAAGTTTGACTAACCCTTAAGATCTGCTTCCAACCTGTCTGATGGTCTGGGTGCTCATGTTTCTGGACCTGTCAATGCTGAATGCTTTCCAAGAGCTCACCAAAAAAGAACTTGGTTCAGCCACTGTTTTTAATAAGGACCGACGGTTATGTTGGAAAGAAAAGTAAGACAAATATGTAAAACATTTGAATCATCCTTTTAAGGAATTCAAAAGGGAAAATGTTCATACTTTTAAGGTCTCAGAACGACACTGTTTCAACACTAATTTGGCAAATCCATAAAAAAGCCTACATAGCATTTTGTAGCACATTTTTAGTGTTGATATAATGTATGGGTTTCTGTCTTTTCAGACCAGTTGAAGAATAGCCAAGGAGTAGCCCATGTTTAAATGATAAGGAGTTGTAACTTCTAAAGGTACTGCAATGCCCTTTGAAGACATGCCCATGCTTCATGTGTGTGTGTGTGTATGTGTGTGTGCGTGTGTGTGTGTGTGTGTGTGTGTGTGTGTGTGTGTAATCACGTTGTTAAGGTACTGGCACACACTTGTGCTTTTTGGCCACTCCAGGCACCGGCAGACACACTCTGCTCTGGACTCTCTTTGGTCCACAGAAGCACATTTGCCAAGTGTGAAGTAGATCGGATGCGCACACACACACACACACACACACACACACACACACACACACACACACACACACACACACACATCATCATTTGTAGTTTGATGTTAACAGTTAAAGGTGCTGTAAGCGGAATGGTTCTTTTAGCTAACTTCCTGTCAGTTACTGCAGTTAGCAGTCCCCTCGCTCGTCCCTACGTCACCACATTAATGCACTGCGGTCTTCAAGCAGCGAGTTATCTAGCATCATCTCAGATCCATAAGTGTGATAAAACATGATAAAAACCATCAAAACAGACATTGGGAAGGATTTTTACCTGCTCCGCCATTGTAGGCGCATGAACATTCACCCATCTGTTGCTCTGGCGTGCACCGGCAGTGAGACCATGAGTGAGACGGGTGTCGGTTTGTAGTGTTCTCTCTTGTGATTGGATAAAAATTTCGGGATCCTCCAATAAGTTTATCTGCCGATTACATGCAGAGCAGCTGACTGAGCGATCGGCTTTATGAAACGCGCACATTATGTAAGTGATCACTGTATGAATAAATAGCGATTTAACACTTATATTAACATAAATAAACCGCTTACTTCACCTTTAAGGGTTTGGAGGTTTGGGCCTAGTCACAAACCTTCAATTAACACATTGTTATCAACAGTTACAACAGTCTTACCCTTTAGGCTTAAGATAACGTGATTGCATTTTAAGTACCGGAGAGTTACAAACAGTTGCAAATTTGCTCTGTGTCCTGTAATTTGAGGTGAAGAGGTCGGCGCTGCATGAAACTATTTTGACTTGAGAGGATTGTGAAACTCTTTTTGCATATACAGAAGACAGTGGGTGTCTGTAATTCTAGCTAATTAGCTCTTGAAAATGTGTCTATTTGGTGAATTGGCTGTTTGTGGAGCATAAACACGGACTGTACGAAGTGAAATTTACAAAAAAATAAAGGGACTTGCATGAAAAACAGGATAAATAGGTTTTTAACTCACAACAAAGAATACACCATCAACCACCACAGCTGCCCATTAAAGGTGAAGTCATCGTTTCTGGATTCCTGTGTTGTGTCGAAATGAGTGAATATCTCCTCATGATCCACTACTTGTACTTATGTACTTGTGAGCTAAAACAAATGGTGTTAATACACAGCCTAGGCTCTGTAAAGTTGGTAACAAACGAACTGGATCAAGAGGAGATATTCACTGACTTTAACAAACAGTGATTTTGACAACAAGCATTCTCACTCCACCTTTAAACCAATAACATTATTGCCTTATCCCTCACATTCTCATATTCACTCACACCTGAGTGGAATCTGATAAAAGAAAAACAGTTGCATCAGAATAAGCCAACACCTTTATTGATGACCAGCCCCAATCAGTTTCAGCCCTGGAGACACACACACACACACACACACACACACACACACACACACACACACACACACACACACACACACACACACACACACACACACACACACACACACACACACACACACACACACACACACACCCTTCATTATTTAAACATTCTAACACACCTGCCAAATTTCTCCAGGGGGAAATAAGAGTGAAAGGTGATCTTGAGGCTTTAGTCATGACATCATGAAACCGCAGTATTAGTATATTGTCCAACCTTCCGTTGCCTCTGATTTCCATCACACACGCTGTGGCATGTGACAGGTGGAGAGGTGGTTTGAAGTCCTGCAGCTAAAATACAGTATATCTTTTTTCAGCTTACTTTTTTTAAAAAAAAATTTACAGGAGACTGTGTTTCTGCCAGTTACAGTGAACAGCTGAGCGGTCCAGTGAGACACACCATATGGGAGGAATCAGGCGGAGGACCATTCATTTCCCCTTATCCTGCCTGACCTCCCTGTACTAACAGTAATATCTTTGGATTGTTGCCAGTATGTCTAATTTTCCTATTGCTTCATATTCTGTTTCTTTTATTCATTTTCTACCAGTTTATGTGTTTCCCATCTCACACTCAATTTAGTTTAAGTTTGAACTGAAATTCCTACAATTCTCTTGTTAAGACGTGCGGTACAATACATCTTGTTTCATGCAAACGTTTTAAAATTTATGTTCACAAATTGAAATACTGAGGAAAGATTTTATTTTTTTAGAAAGTTCAAAATCAGTGAATATCTCCTCACAATCTGCTTCCTGTACATACTGTGTGTGCGCTGAAGAAAAATACCCAGTTACAGCCTATGGCTCTGTAAACTGGTATGTAAACAAAGGGTATGTACAACAGTAAATAAAGGGGACCCACCGTATAGGGTCATGCCCGTTTACAGAGCCTAGGCTGTGTATTACCACTGCTTTTTCTCAGCGCACACACAGTACAGACAGGTAGCGGACGGTGAGGAGATATTCACTGATTTTGAGAAAACATTCTTTGACAACAAGCGTTCTCCAGAATGGAGTATTGCATCAAGACTGTGTTGAACAAGGGGGCCCCCTTAGCTCAGTTGGTAGGGCGTCCACCCCCCAGCAGCAGACCCGAGTTCAATTCCCGCTCGCGGTCGTTCTCTGCATGTCACTCCCCTCTCTGCCCCATTCACCTCTGTCTCTACACTATCAATAAAGCATGAAAAATGCAAAAAAAAAAAAAAAAAAGACTGTATTGAACAGCATAACTTTAATTTTGAACACAATAATTTCCCTTTTTTTAACAGCTTTATTCTCAACCCTTTTTTGTATGCCTTGTAAATCTCTTCATCAACTCAGTATTTTAAATAACCCCTTAACAGTATGAATACATCTGATTATAATTGCCTTTCAAATGTTTGAGCGTGTGCTGTGTGTTGTTCTTTCGGTCTGCGCTTGTCAGCCTTGAGCAATGTGTGCGATTGGCTGCCTATGTGTCTGTAACTGTACAATGTATTGTAAAATTCACAACGGTTTATGCATCCATCAATCACACTCCAGGGACTCTAACCAGGTTGAAGAGGAGGTGAGGGTCCAGCTGTGGTACATCAACTCCAACTGAATGTGACACGCAGGGCCTCCACGCCCCCCCACCAGGGGCAGACATGTTGAGGTGAGAGGGGGGGCATGCTTCATTTCTCACTTACTCTTGCTATGTTGACCTTCAATAAAAGGCATTTCCTCCAGCTGATGCTACGAGGCTAAATTCAGACCAATATGAGGGCTAATAGTTTCTCAACAATAATCTGGATAAGAGCAGCTTGGGTCAAATCTATAGTGTTGGACGGCCCTTCCATGGTGACATCAGTGACAAGATGTAGGCTAAGATATGGGGTAGAAACTGCAGATGTAGAGAAGACGATCAGACAAGGTTAGCTTAACTTATCGGAAAACGAGAGCAAATTGTAAAATTATACCCCAATCTTTATGTTGTTAACAGCTTCATGGAAAATTCTGAGGGCAATATGCCTACACTTTTTTCTAAAATACAGTGCGTGCATTTTTCTTTGGAAGCGAGTGAAAGAGACGGCAAAATGCATGGCATTGAGGTAATGTATTTACAGTATATGTGACAATGTCAAATTAGTAATGGTAATATGATGATGATGAAGCAAACTTTGATTTAGTAGCATTCCTGTCGGGAAATCTGACCCGTCCAAAAGCATAAATAATAACTTTATTAAAATAGTGTTGTTTTTTTGCTGATGGTCTCATTTGCTGTGACACACCATTTATGTTCAGTGGAAAGATTTTACTGTTTCATAACCATTTAAAAATATGTTGTAGGAGGTTTAAAATAATGTAGAAAGAAATGTTGGCTTGTTGGGAACCTTCCCATAGCCTGGTTTACATCCAAATGTAGCGCAAGAAACAGCACAATGATAAAAGCAATTCTTGCAAAGACATAATCACTTACATGAAAAGGACGATATAGTCACAGCTCTGGAAGACAAAGTGTAGACCCCCAGTAAGTTAGTACTAATGGAATAGATTTGATCATTCTGGAAGTCATTGCACACAATTAATGACCTCAGCTCATCATTATAGCTCCATGGGTATCCAACACCTCATCTTGGTCGCATCATTCAAATCAAAGTAATAGAGCATAACGGAGAGTTTGGACATTCAATGCAACACAATCCAGTCAGCAGGTGGTGTATGACCTCATATGGTCCGCTTTTGTGCTTCTTGTATAAACATTAATCAAACAAGGATGGGACTATGCGTATTTAAATAATGAGGACGTGATGAGCCGAACATTACATCAGTGGACGTTTAGTGAAGAAAACAATGTTCTCTCTTGTCTTTTGACTACTCTTTCATTGACATGGATGTGGTCGTAATCCTTAGTCAGGTCACTTTTCATTGTTTACAAAAGAGTATTAGGGCTGTGACTGAGAATAGAAAGGAGAGGAGGACGTTTTTGTTTTTCATTATGCACACTTATGGTTTCGATATTAAAAAGCTCCAATATTATGTCAGGTGTAGGGGGGAAAAAAAGGTTGCCGCCAACTGTCTGCATCTGGTTTTTGTTTTTGATCATAATTACACTGAAGTGTTTAAATTACTTTGACAGTGGTATATTGATGTTTTTCAAAGTGTTATATGCGGCACTTTTAAAGACTGCCAAATGGTGAAAAAAAATGTACATTCTCTTTCCAAACATGTTGGATTTGGACGGCAGGTTTTTGGCTTTGAAACTGGAGAGTGCTTTGCGGTAGAAATTTAGGAGGGAAGAGTGACGGAAGGCAGCAGAGTTTTCAGAAGTGGAGGTTTGGGCAGGCACGGACACAGAAAAGTCTTCTGGGCCCCTGAAAAAGGTCCAAGCAATTGGGCACCCTATACTCACATGTGCTCATTCCTACATACACACATACATGTATTTGGAGAAACAAACTAACTATCTTCTCAATTATTACCTATACGAGAACATTTAAAACAGTACTGTACATGAAAGACTAACATAAAAACAGCATTCAAGCATCAATGCCAGCTTAACCTCAAAAACTGGCTGTATATAGTGTACAAGTTAAATGTGAAGCATATGCGTTTTAGACACATTAAAGTGAGGCACCAGACGTACATACATACTGTAGCAATAGAACGCTTGCTTGGTTGACATTTTGATGTTGCACGCAAAGGTTACGAGATAGATAGATAAAATAAGATATATTTTACTCAAGTAAAGGAAAATAAAATGCTTGTTAATAATAGGCTATAGAGACTATTTTGGTTGAAAATAAAGTGTAGCTTAAGTTTCCCACTTATGGACTGCCCTGGGTTGGGGCAAGTGGACAACAGGCCTTGGGAGGAACTGCTGCTAAGAAGGACATGTGACTAAATGTGTGTGTGTGGTAGATCCACGCCTTCTTTGCAACACAACCGAGGCACCACCTAAAACCCCACAGGTCCGGACTTGAGCCAAAACTGCGAAAAAGGACCTCCGCTGAGCAAAGTGGGGATCTAGAGAGGAAAATCAGATGATGGAGAGAAATAATGACGGGGATGAATAAGACAAGGAAACAGTCTGAATGGCTGAAAGGGAAAGGAGGAGAGAGGATAAATACAGTCAAGTACGCAAGGGATAGTGGAAGGAAGTGGACAGAATATTAAGATATTATGGGAGTGGTCCTTGGGAAATACAAAAGAGGGCCTATATATGTCATAAACTGGATCTAAGGGGGGAGCGCTAAACCTCTGCTGAAGGCCAAGAGAAAGTTCCAGTTGTGCACGGGTGAAATTGCTCATTACAGGAAATCCCCATGTGTGGTGAGAGACCACTAGCCAAAGACAAGACTGTCCATCAAGCTCCTTCGCCGTTCTGTCATCTCTCACACACTTGAAAACGTCTCATGGGTTTCAATAAATGTCAAAGTTGCACTAACTCATGTATCTGGATCGGTACCGACAATAGTACAGAATGGACTTTTCATCAGGGACAGCTCACCCCGTGTGTGTGTGAGACCTCTCCTGCTTCCTACAGGAAAAAAGGATGAATCATTTTGGCACATTTTTTGCAAGTTTTAGGGCCACTTCCCAGGCATGACTTCCTATGACGTCACTGTCAAACATGACAGCAGGCGTTTTCTTATGCTTGTACAAGTGCTCCACGAGAAAAAATCCCTCATGCAAACCTCCTAGGATTGGAATTTGACACTTTTGCCAAGTATCTTGAAAGCACAGCCCCGGCAGTGTGTAATGCCCCGTGCTTGAATCGCAAGCGTTAAATGTGTTCTGTCGTTGGAAGGGGATTTCATGGATTCTCTATTAATTCCTATTTTTTTGGGGAACAACAGCTGCTTGATATTTGTCTTGTTTTTCATCGCCTGACTTTGGGAAAGATACTTTGGAGCCCAAGCCATAGCTGAGTCATGGTGTTTCACATGTAGCTCTTGGCAGAGAGGCAGGTCTGCTCTTTCCAGTTGGCTAAACATATTTCGACTAATTTGCACCTTGATCAAGCGAGGAATAAAATATACGTTACACGCAGTGCCACGGCTGAAAGAGAACTGACACAATCCGGCAGAATCGTACCGAGGCACTTAACTTTGATCAAAGCTCTGTTGCTCTAGCCTCCATCAGGTGTATTTACTCATATCATTCCCAATGAATTCTAATGGACGTTCCTAATATGGGGCGGCAGGATGAGAGAGCTTGATGTATTGCCTGACAGCTCTGTTACAGGGGGGAAAAATACCCTGGCTTTTTTCCCATAAGAGACATGCTAATGCCCATAACTGAAAACAAATGTGAATTCCCACAGAATCCGGGGTTTAACTGTTCCCTCCGTCCCTTGGGAGAGCAAATTCAGTACAACGCAATGAAATAAGAATTTGATCCTCTACAATTCTTCGCTGATATATGGATGGCATCCCTCATGTTTTATGGTCAAAAGTCAAGTCTAGCGTATAGCCAGGTATATTCTGGTTCCCGTGGGTACAATCTGGGTAAAGTCAGTCCACACATATTAATGTGACGGAACTGAGGAAATCCAGTACGATTAACCCAAATGGACCTCACCTGCTTCAGATTTACAGAGGTTAAGGACAGGAAGAGCCATCTTCGTATCGACATAAGCTGTTAACACGAACGCCGCTGTGAAAGTTGAGTCACTGCCTGCACGGTCTGAGGTCATAACTTGGCACTAGGTACAAAGCGGAGGCAGGGGGATCCATGTTAGCGTGGATTGAAGGGATGTGCACCACAGACTTGCACTCTTTCCACGGGAAAGCCCCTCTGTCTCCCTGGAGCTCCTGTTGTTTCAGTTGTTTGAAACAATTTCAAGCTCTCAGATTGTTCCAGGGCCACAGCCTTGCAATGTTCCCGAAAGCTGCATGGGAAGTTAATTGGAAAGACAAATAGACAAGCTAGGGGAGCAAATAAGAACAAAACAGAAAATGTTCCATCTTTGGTCAAATATGAATCTTGTAGGGTACTGTACATTTTAAAGTAATTTATTGTCATTAAAAAAGCTAATTGGCCTGTAAAGTACACCAACCCATCTACTTGAAAAACGAATAAACCGCTCAAGTCAGTCTTCAACATTTTGAGCTAGGGAGTTTGGGTACTGTTTACATTGTTGCCAAGCAACAGACACATACGAAAACTATAGTTTTACAGATGTATGTAAGTTACGTTCACTCCACGTGAATAACTCCATTTCTCTTTTTACCTTGATCACTTCTTGTACTGAACACCATGACTGATGAGGCATGCATGTTTTAAGGACTGCATGAAAGCAATTAGGTCTTTATCACTGGCCAAATCAGATCCCACTTTACTGTATGTTCCATGAATAAATGCACTTAGTGGCTGCTTGTCAGCAATAGAAAAGAGTACAAACCAGTCTCAAGAGTGCTTGTTTTCATCCGAATAAAGGGAATCTGGCAATGATAAAATGAAAACCAGACAGATGTTGAAAGATTTCTGGAGACAAAGAACTTTGATTCTGGGGCTTTTATTTTGATAGTTTGTCTTACATTCAGCTTGGCCTGGTGCCAGACCAGACATCATCTCAAAGGGGGAACACAACCTATAATTCTAAAGTTTGGACAGACTGTGCTTATAAAACCAATGTATATCGACTCACACGTCACATAAATCCTACATCTCTTTCCACGATACTGTATCGCCGCAATCAACAACATAATAAAACTATTTCTTACGTTATCTGTCTGTCGCCAAAATGTTTGGCAATTGTCTAGGAGGATTTATTTTCTAATCTAAGTGAAACATGAGTCTACGGAACAATCCAAAGGTGACTAAAGTTCAAGCATGCAACACAATCTAGAAAAATAAACATTCTTAAATGCCCCTAACATTAACATGAGGTCTCAGTTGTGTCTGGGCATGACAGTGTTTGAGCGAGTGGATCTTTTTCTTAATCTCTTGAGGCATTTCACAAGGTCCATCAGCACTGTTTTTGATACAGTATACTGCAGTCAGGTTAAAACTAACTGGAGTTAGAATGTCTGAAGAGCACAATCCTGAAACAGGAAGTATCCATCCCTGAGAAAAAGGCAGCTGAAGTCTTTCACTAAAGGGGTACGCTACTCTGGTACCTTTCGTTTCAACTTTCTGTTCTTTGCTTTCTTTTTCGACCTTCTTTTTCCAAGATGGTTGTCAAACAAATTATTGTATCTCTCATCCACCACTTGCTCCTCCCTCTCATCTTTGTACCACGGTCCCCACACACCCCCATTGTACTGAGGATTAGAACGTAGGTCTTTAGCCGGGTAGCGTACCGGCACTGCAGTCTTGTTGTACTGCGCTAGCCGCATTAGCATCTTTTTCACTATGTTGGGGTAGCGCTGAGACAAGTCCACTCTCTCGTAAGGGTCAGCTGTGATGTTGAACAGCCAGACGGACTTGCCCCTGTCCCAACGAACCCGCTCATTATGCCAGCGGTTGGTCAGCCGCTGGTTGGAGAAGGTCTGCGGGGGTACCCAGTCACTGTAGCCCGGGACACCCGTCAGGAGCTTCCAGTGGCCCACTCTGAGCGCAGCCTGGATGGCTGTGTTCCACAAGCCATATCCAGCCTTCCACGAGCCATTCTTGGCTTTGATGTAGATCGGGTCAATGTTGTGAAGAATGTCCTGGCGAGGAGATGGGCGGCCTTCGCTGATAGCCTCCCAGACATCGTATCCGTCCAGATTCATATCTTCGTCTAAAGTCCCTTCGCCCAGGGTCACCAGTGTTGGGAACCAGTCAGTGATGTGGACCAAGGATCGACATTTTGTCCCTTTGTTCACCAAGAGTGGACTGTGAACAAAGCCCACCGCCCTAATACCCCCTTCCCAGTAGGTGGCTTTACTCCCCCTCAAAGGCCAGTTGCTTCCACCGGCTAATGGCTGTCCCCCATTATCTGAGGAGTAGACTATAACTGTGTTGTCATAGTAACCGTAGCGTTTCAGCGCTAATGTAAGGTTGTGAATAGCTTCGTCGAGACAGGACACCATGGCGGCATATTTACGTCGATGCAAGTTCGGTATGCCCTTGTAGCGCTCGAGGTAGCGGGCAGGAACCTGCAACGGGGAGTGAACCGCCTGAAAGGCTAGGTAGAGAAACAACGGTTGTCTGTGAGGGTCGTGATTTGCTAAGATGTTGATGGCCTTGCGAGTATACATCATGGTCGAGTACATGCCACGGTCTTGTTCCCAAGCTGCCTCTTCCCCTTCATACAAATCGTAGCCACAAATACCGGGCCCTTCACATTTGTAGTGACTATAGTAGTCCCCACTTCCAAGTAGGGAGCCGAAGAAACTGTCGAAGCCACGTTTGGTAGGCAGGCAGTCACGCTTGTAGAAGCCCAGGTGCCACTTGCCCACCATGTGGGTGGAGTAGCCTGCTTGTTTGAGCTTCAGGGGCAGGGTAACATTTTCCAGGGGCAGGCAGTTGGGCTGGGTAGCTCGGATGATGGAGTGCTGAAGGCCTGTGTGGATCTGGTACCTACAAAAAACAAAACAAATATCACCCATCAGAGACAGATTGACAGAGATATGTGACATTGATTGTTTGAATGATTTGTTTAATCAGTTTGTTTGGTTTCTGAAAGAGCTTAAATGCTTCCTCTATATTCCTTGAGTTGAGCAATTACCTCACAGATATGATCTGCTACATGAGTTTATTTACATGCTACTGGTTGACATTTAAATAACAAAATCTTATAAACAGAAATGCTGCTTATATAAAAACTGAAGACTACATTGCACCCCCTCCTTGACAAAGGACTGCTCTCACGGACCATTTGAAGGCAAGGTAAGGTCATCCACTCTCAGAGGGAATCTTTTCTATTGGAAATGAGACACTGATACATTATTCAGTCTTAATTACAATGGACCCAGTCCAACGCAAACACATTTGAGCCGACAGAAGGGTACTTATAGCCTGGCAAGCTTAGTGCATGGTAATGTTTAACTGACATCTAACAGTGCAGCGAAAAGAGTTGGGTAGGTAATGGTAGTTGGAGGGGGAGGTGTAGAGCAAAAACAGAAGACCTGTCACTCAGGACCAGACAGGAAACAGAGTTGTGACCTGAAGTAAATGATGCTGTAGCAGTCATCTTGACAACAAGGTAACACAGCACTATTGCTGAGTGAAGGACATACACTATGTATTGAAGAATCTTATTTTTTCTGAATCTTTTTACTGCAACTCTCAACTTAAGTACTTTTGGGTGTAACAGAAGGATTAAGTCAGTCCAAAATGTTATGTAATACATTCAACTTGTATAACCATTTAGCACAAAATGACTCTTTCACAGGATATCCGCAGGCGTGTGATGGAATTGTTAATTCCCACCCAGAACAAACACTCTCCACCCACTGGAGTTATAATACTCTCCCATTCCCACAACACAACCACATCCTCAATTACTCATCAATTGGAAATTTCTTCTGAAGGTGGTCACAATTGACATATAAGCTTCCATGATAGGCCTGACAAAAGCAAATGGAAAGAATACTGGTTTTACAGTGTTGTAAAACATTATCTATTGAATAGATATGTCTGCTAGACTTTTACTAAAATAAGGACCCACAAACTCAGTTTACTTAACTCAAACAAAATCAATTGCCTACTGGGTGCTGTTTAGGGCTGGGTATATAAAATATGGGCTTTTTGTGTACCAAATAAAATGTGTCTGGTTATTCTAGATCTATCTTAAATAAAGCTCTCTCATCAAGGGTCAGCAGTATCTTAATAGGTGGAGTTTAGCTTAGGAACTGGAGAGGGCCTGGTTCAAGTCCAGCATGGACCACAATATAGATTTTGGATTGGTAGCTGGGGAGGTTCCAGTTCAACTCCTGGGCGTAGACAAGGTACCTTTGAGCAAAACACAAACCCATTGACCCCATTAATGCATGTCTTTGCATAGGCCCTGTGTGTGCAAAATGAAAAATTACAATGGAGTGAAACATTCCCCTAAATCTTCTCCTTTAAACTATAATTTCCTCATTCACCACTGATGCATTGAACTATTTAGGCATATATTGTTAAAGGAAAAAAAAGGTTTTGATGAACATGATGTACAAGGTTAGCAATTGTACTTATCTTCATTACAATTTCTTTAACTAGCCAACTGTAGGAAAGCCTTTCAAAAGAAGTTTGTTGATGTAGCCCATATATCTTTTATATATTTTTAAGGACAATTTTGTATCAATATATCTTTGGAAAACTGTTTTGTAATTGCATGGTAGGGTACTGATTGCTTCATTATTATTGGCACCAGGTCTTCACATTTCCATTTGATTTGTAGTAGATGAGAAATCCCTAACTTTTAACAACATCAAATGTCTGTTCAATATATGAACGTGGCGAGCTAAGTCGGGAGGTGTTAACATTTTGTTTTGTGGTTCTTGGCTGCTCTACCTTCTGGCCAGTTTTTGTACAGATTATATGTGACATAATGTGTTAAATAATTACTTAAGAAGTGCTGGCAGGTGGATTTCGACACCTTCAGACTGATTCTCACTGCTTCCAGTCTTTTGGGATAAGCAAAGCAGACTGGGAAAGAATGTGAATAAGCATTTTTTTTTCAAAATGTCAAACTATTCCTTTGAGTCTATTTGGGTCCATGTAGGGTCCTGTTCCATTGCCAGGGTTCCGGTCTGTCTATCCAGTGGATCCAGGCAGACTTCATATCAGCTTTGATTCCTTGGTGCTTAATCATCGTAGAAGAAAAAACTGACATGTGAATAGAGGGAACTTAGAAGATAAATTATGCTTGCAACCCATTTCAGGCATGAATGCTACGTAATTGGTGGCTCATAATGCTGCTGCCAGTGTTTGTGTTCCTTGTCCGTTTGGAACAACTTTTATTTTGGCTAAGGTCTTATTAAACTTGGGACTATTCGGATCAGGGTAGACTTTTGGATCCAGTCTCTTCTTTTTGAAGATATAGTTTATAGCCATCTGGGTCGGGTAGTTCTTCCACAGGTTTTGGATCAATTCATGATTATATCAAAAGTGTTGGACCCATAAAGACCTTGAATTGGCCTTGTTTTTTTTCACAAACAATTACAATATCCAACCTAGCTGGGAGTTTGAAAGCAGCTCTCAGAAGACAAGGACAAAGAGTTCTGACATGATTTCTGCCCCGACTCCCCATGTCTGCTTTGAGTGAAAGCAAGACACCCAGGAGACAAGGAGCTGATGCAGAAAGATGCTTCTTCCCCTTCTTCTCTCTCTCTCTTGACCCTCCCTTGCTCTCTCCTGAGGTTGGCGGTGTGCAGTCAAGCTGTCACCAGGGAGAAAGAGTGAATAGAAGTGTCTGGTTTAGATTTCCACAGAGGAAGATTCAGCTGGAGGGGAACCAGAAGGTGGTCAGGCCGAGCAAACCTCCATTGCCCCTTGAGAACATAAAAGTCCTTCAAAAGGTTACACCACAGTGTGGAATGTGCAACGCTCCAAACATAGCAATGAACCTAATGATTTACAACTAAAATACTACTCAACAAAAACAATACAATGAAAGCTACATACAATCATATGAAAAAGTTTGGGAACCCCTCTCAGCCGGCATTATAATTGACTCTGCTTTCACAAAAAAAATATAAAAGTGGTATGTCTTTAATTTACCAGGAACAGCTAAGTACTGGGATGTTTTCCAAACAAAGATTTTTTGAAAAGCAGTATTTGGTTGTATGAAATAAAATAAAATGTGAAAAACTGGCTGTGCAAAAATATGGGTACCCTTGTGGTTTTGTTGATTTTAATGCCTGTAACAGCATGTAAAACTGATGAATTTAAACACAAAGTTGGTTGGATTATGTTGTTAAGCCTTGAACCTCATAGAAATGTCTGTTTAATCATGAGAAAATGTATTTTAGGTGCCTAAAAGCAAGTTGCACTTCTCTTTGACTCTCTGCTGAAGTGAGACAGAATGGGATCATCAAAACTGCTCCCAAAAGATCTTAAAAACAAAGATTATTCATTATCATGGTTTAGGGGAAGGCTACAAGAAGCTTTCCCAAAGGTTTCAATTGTCAATTTCTACTGTAAGGAACGTTGTCAGGGAATGGAAGGACACAGGCACAGTTGCAGTTAAACCCAGGTCTAGCAGACCAAGAAAAGTACAAGAGCGGCATATGCGGCGGATTGTGAGAATGGTTGAACACAACCCAAAGATCACCTCCAAAGACCTGCAAGAACATCTGGCTGCAGATTGTGTATCTGTACATGGTTCAACAAATCAGTGCAATTTGCACCAAAACATCTGTATGGCCAGGTGATGAGAAGGAAGCCCTTTCTGCGCCCACGCCACAGATACAGTTGCATGGAGTATGCAAAAGCTAATTTAGACAAGCCAGATTCATATTGGAAGAAAATGCTTTGGACTGATGAGACAAAAATTAAGTTATTTGGTCTTTATAAAAAGCAGATGTTTTGGTGCAAATTGCGCTGAATTGTTGAACGATGTACAGATACACAATCTGCAGCCAGATGTTCTTGCAGGTCTTTGGAGTTGATCTGTGGGTTGTGTGCAACCATTCTCACAATCCTCCACCTATGCCGCTCCTGTTTTTTTCTTGGTCTGCCATGCCTGGGTTTAACTGCCACTGTGCCTGTGTCCTTCCATTTCCTGACAACGTTCCCTACAGTCGAAATTGACAATTGAAACCTTTGGGAAAGCTTCTTGTAGCCTTCCCCTAAACCATGACAATGAACAATCTTTGTTTTTCAGATCTTTTGGGAGCTGTTTTGATGATCCCATTCTGTCTCACTTCAGCAGAGAGTCAAAGAGAAGTGCAACTTGCATTTAGGCACCTAAAATACATTTTCTCATGATTAAACAGACATTTCTATGAGGTTCAAGGCTTAACAACATAATCCAACCAACTTTGTGTTTAAATTCATCAGTTTTACATGCTGTTACAGGCATTAAAATCAACAAAACCACAAGGGTACCCATATTTTTGCACAGCCAGTTTTTCACATTTTATTTTATTTCATACAACCAAATACTGCTTTTCAAAAAATCTTTGTTTGGAAAACATCCCAGTACTTAGCTGTTCCTGGTAAATTAAAGACATACCACTTTTATATTTTTTTTGTGAAAGCAGAGTCAATTATAATGCCGGCTGAGAGGGGTTCCCAAACTTTTTCATATGACTGTATATCCCCATAGGGGAATCACAGACTGCAAACGCATACCTAATGTACCCTGAATGTAGCTCAGCTTTCTGGGCCATGAGCTTGTATTTCCTCAGATTTATAAATGCTTCTGCCTAAGTTTGGTGCAGTTTATCAAACCTTGGCATGATGTACATGGATTTGTGATCAAATAATCAACATTAAAATCTTAATTAATTAAAATTAATCATAAGCATTAAAAAAAAATTATTTGCACCTTTTTCACAGCAGAAAGAGTTATTCCTTTCAAATTTACTGAGTGTATGATTTGTTTTAATGTGTGCCTCTATTGATGGCAATGTATGTCTTATGAAAACACAGATTGTCTTGAAATTTGGTACAGACCTTTATGGTGCAAAAAGGATGTATCCTACTGACTTTGGCGATTCCATTACTTTTTCTCTGGTGCCACTTTTCTCTAGAATTGAATGAAATGCCCTGACATTTTGTAAACACTTTTATGTTGCCCACAGGAAACGCAGTAATAACTACTTGCCTGCACCACCGACTGCTGCTGCCTACTTAGTAAAATCTCAGCACATAGCTAAAAGATTAGGTAAAATTGATTAGGTGATTACCAATATGACAAAATAAGTTTGGCTTAGTTTCATCATTAATGTTGTGTATGGTCCCAAACATGATTATCAGACTTTGAAGCAGCAAGTAACACCAAAACTTCTCTTCATTGGTCTGGTCATTGGTTTTTCCTTTTTTTTCATTTTCCTTCATTGTCCTTCAAACGTTGTCTCCGCATCTGGCACATTTAGTTAATAAACAGCCATTTTTTTGTACAGATGTAGGCACTAGCTAGGTGGTCAAATACGCACCATCTTTGCATGGTTGGAGTGTGTCTTTGATTGAGACTGCTTCACAGTTCATCCCTTACTCACTCCCCTAAACGTTTTAATTTGGGGAAATTCTGTTCCACTCACCCACCGCATCGCCAGTGTCTTTCAATTCCAGTTGGCGGATACATTGTGCATAAATGAATCTGTATAAAAAGAGCTGTTTATTCTCTGGGTAGAGAATCTGCCCTGCACTGTGCTTTGCTAAAAAACAAAATGCCATCTGGGTTTGATGCCTCCAAATCAAGTTAGGAAATTGTAATGTTTACAATTTGGCAACAAGGATTCCCACAGATTTCAAAGCTGGTTCCCGGGACTTATAAAATGTTTAACTCCCCAGCATAATAAAACAGCGCAATTCTGAATTTGATACCTCTATTCATTGCAATGTCTTTGAGGTCAGGTCAGTGAATTCAAAATGAGACCACACCGGCCCTGGTGGGAGCCAAGAGAGTGTCTTGGTTTCATATGGCGATGAGAAGAATCATCTTGTCACTTGTTGTTCTAGCCAGGGGGAGCTCTGAAACCCAACTACCAACGTGCACATTGGTGAATAGAAGAGACATTGTAAGTCTGTCATTAGGCGACAAGATTCTAATGCACGGAATGAAGAAGGGATGGGAAAGGAAGGGGAGAAGTAAAGACAACATGTGTTTGTGGGTAAGATGACAACATCAACGACACAAAATCCACCAAGCCTGGCATGGGAATGGTTTCTTAAGAAACAAAGACATAAAGAAGCTGGTTAACTCCCCTATTGCATTTTAAAATCCCAAATATAAAACTTCATGAGCTTCATGAAGAATTAGTACTTTTAAACCCTTGTTCTCCGTAATACTTTCAGACTTTCCACAAGCGAGTACAATTTATCGTCATTACTAGCCAATAAACGTCCATAAACTATCTTTGGGGTTAAATACACTCCATTATCTTTAATCTCAATTTGCATTCATTCCATTTATACAAGTATCCTTTTTTCCACTTCTGCACTTCACTTCATATAGTTTTCTTTGTCAGGCACCTTTGGAAAGCCAGAGACTGAGAAAAAAAGCCTTGAAGAACTTGCAAGAGAAAATAATGCATGATATGAGCCAGGAAGTAAAGAGAAAGAGAAGAATGGAAACCATATATAATACATTTGAAAAAAGTAATTAAGACATGTACAGTATGTGCTTGAGATACCACCCCTTAAGATCTCCAACTGTTTTTGCAACTCCTGCAGGTTTGGTGGTGTCCACATACCAAAAGGTTACAGCCATGTAATGAGAATGTCATGCTATGTGCAGCCTATGATCCCCCCACAAATCAGTCAAACCAGCCCATGGTTTTGACGTGGAACTGTTCAACATGGGGTGCAAAGACTTGCAAAGTATCCCAATGTTTTTTTCTTGGACATACAAGGGGGTTCACAGGGGAACTAGGTCTTGACTTTGCAGGTTTTGGGGCACCTGAAGGACAGTTCTAGGTATTTACTTTTTATGAGACCTTAAAATAATGACTGCAGTAACTACTGCCCTCTGGAGATCTTCCCTCCTACCCTGCAGTCCCTCCACATGTCCAATTTGACTGATTTATGGGTTCATTTAAAGCTGAGCAGGGCATGATTAGGCAGCCACGGCACAGGGGCCAAAGTTTTGGGATCAGGCCTCCTGCATCCTTTATCAGGCATTTTGTCAAGCCACATGCAGGAACACTTAGAGCAGACTCCCCATTTTATCAAGCAAAAAGGTGCTGTTAAGTTCCTCAAGTGAAAAGTAGAGTTGTGGTCTTAATCGCTGCAACAATCATGATATGCTGCAACAATCATGTTATGCTATCGCTCTGGTTTATTTACAAAACCGTTGAGCCAAAAAGCCAACAAATCACACACTCTATTAAATTTGAATCACCAAATGTCGGCAATCACTCTAGTCCCACAAGACTGGTGCAATGGCCACTACTCTGCAGCCACTGAGGGTTGTGGAGGTTTCGCAAACAGATTTTCTGCACAGGCTCTTGTATTCCAGCTCCACGTCCTCCTCACATATGGTTCAAATAAGCAGCCTCAACTCTGCACTCTGCATTTAATCAAAGTCAGCTCCAGAGTAGTTCTTCACACTTATCTCTTCCTTTCAGCAGGCTCTTCATTTACTTTATTGCTATCTCTGAATATCTCCCTAAAGTGTTGCTCCTTCTTTGGCCTCATGTTCTATATCTTACAGATTCCTTAAGGTAAGACTTCATTTTTAACAAACCCAAACTTCTCCAGAAAGGCTGCTTATTCATCAACCCATATGTTCACTTGCTCGGTTCATCATTGCCCAACCCAGAGTTCTAGGACAAACTGGCGTGGGGCGAGGAAGGGAAGTGAAAGAGTGACAGATGATTGAAAAAACAAGAAAAGGGTGACTGCGAGGCTACGGCGAGTGTGAGACACGTGTGGACAGATGGAAGTGTGTGAAAAAGTTGTGAGGAGCACATTGAAAAGGAGCTGCTTTGAGCAAATAAACCGCCTCGCTCTCCCTGTGGTTAGGACCAGATTTGAATCCAGACGGTTATAATGTAAGAGCACAGTGTTCAAGGATGACAGGAGAGCTTTTTCAAATCAAGCTACAATCATTGCTTTCCGCTCTTCATTGCCGCGGGACCCCAGGGAACATTCCTCATCTTTTGTTTGTTGATGGATGGAAGCTCATTCAGCGATGTAGGAGACTGATAATGAAACTTAGTTTTGAATCAGGTTTTCCTTTGCTTGACATGAGTGACTGCAGCTTAAACACACCACATACTGAGGACACGATTAAGACAGATCTCTACAGATACCCTTGTCTAAAATGGAAACGTTAAAACGGGTATAATTTTGCGGTATTTAATGAAATCATAACAGCATGTGAATAGCTGACCAAGAGTCAAGACAGGAAGTCCAAATGGGTTAGATATTCAGCTACTGATACAAGAGCTGAAAGGTGTGTTTAAGATGTATGGAACGTGCCAAAAAGTCCACTGGCTGGATTTGTCTGGACAGGTAAGTTGACATGGCTGTCAAGTTCTGGAACAGTCTTCTTTGACAGTTTGCCTACTTAATTACAATGGATCCAACACACGTCGAAAGGAATACGAAATATTGTCATGTACACATTCCTCAAACATATCTCAAATTTTTATAGTTGAAGGGTTGCCCAGAGGAGCAACCTCTGCCCTTGCCTTTGGCAATCCACCTCTTTTGATCGCTTAAGATCAGTGGGAGAGTGCGATGGGGTTGAACAGCATAACGACTCCGAACTTGAAAGAAAGCTCTGACTTTAAATCCCTAATCTCATCAGTGCAGCTTAAAAACAAACTCCTGTCAGGTTGACATTTTTTCTGATGCAGCGACTTTCCCAGGGGGTGTAAAGTGTGGAGCACTTTTCTCAAGCTCCTGTTACTGGAAGGTTAGAGCAATTTGCTGCAGATTCAACAGCAGCTGCACACAACTTGTTATGGTTGGGGGTTGCTGGCAGGCAGGTAGGACCCAGACACAGACGGCTCAAAGGTATGACCATTTATTAAAGAAACAAACACAAGAAGCAGGGTACACAGGGAACTCACCAACAAGCACACACAAGACAATGCTACGACACTGAACAATGGGAAGACAAGGACTTAAATAGACAACAGGGGAGACAACGAGGCACAGGTGAAACACATTAGGGAGGGACCAGTAATCAAACAGGAGGGACACTTGACAGGACATGGTGGAGAAACAAGACAAAGATACCAAAGTAAAACAGGAAACACACCAAAACAAGACGAAGAACAGACGGATCATAACACAACTGCTTCTATAAATATGCCAAGTCGGTTTAATCTTTTTTATCTTCAACCTTTCAATTATGTCATCAGTTCATCAATCCAAGTCAGAAAGGCTAATATCACAAATTTCCCAAATCCAAAGGAGCTCTCGCCATTTTTCCCCCTACCATTTTTTCCCTTGGCATGTCTAACTCTAAAAAACGGAAATGATTTTAACCCCACCACATCCAATATAGTATCCTGTGTTAACTCTTCTGTCATACTCGTGCTTAACAGTGTCAAGGCATGTTGTCAAAGCCAGGCTGAATAACCAATGTTCCACTCCACTCTGCAAAGTGATGTGTTACAGCTGAAGTGGAAGAATTTGTCCAACGCACCGATCTGCCTGTCAAGGATTCTGTCCAGGGTTTCCTTAAAAGCACCTGTTATAATGATCATAGCATTATCCACATTTCGCAACAGGAGAAATAATGTGTCGGTTGTACCCCCTTTGGTTTCAGGATGTTTATTTTGACCCTGCGTTCCCTGCGGTACACTCACTCATTTATGGGGCAAGACAACATGTCCACCTGAGTTGACAGTTGAGAAAAACACAGAGCCAATGGCCCGTGGCAAAGATCCCCGCCAGCAAGTGTCGAAAAAAAATAAAAATAATAACGTCATTACAAAATATATTCAGTGAGAAAGCTGAAGGCTGGGTTCAAATACAGGTGGTTGCCATGGTAACCTGTTCAAACAGCCCTTATGAAGCGCTTATGTTTCGGATTTAATCTTTAACTCGGTCTGACGTTTGCACCCGGCAAGCCTATGCATGTGTGCTGGAAGGGCTTTGGGGTAACTTTGTTCTCGTGGTGAGTGTCCAGCTGACTCAAAACAGCTGATGTGTTAATGTTAGCACGCATATGGATGGCGTTTTCCCACTCAAACTCAACCACACACACACACACACACACACACACACACACACACACACACACACACACACACACACACACACACACACACACACACACACCATGCGTTTCAGTACAAGTACGAGTACAAGCCTGGAAACAGAAATTAATCTACACCTAGAATTCCACATGGACGTAAATTGAGTTTCTCTCTCCATCCACCCAGAGATAGGTGCAGGGGAGCTAGGAGGTTCGCTGCACTTTTCTCGTTATTTTCTCGGGCATCCGCCAAAACAATTGTGGTGCCAAGCGAGCCTCCTTCTCTAAGCTAAGGGCTGGAACACATGGCATAGGCAGGGGGGTGGGGGGATGCCCTGCAGAGCTACAAAGAGGAAAAACTGCTGATGTGAAACATACTGTAAAGAAAAACTACAAAGCCAGACCACAGCTGACCCCCCCATGATAATGTATACCTTAAGCTGCCTCGCCATTTAATATCTCCTTACACAGCTTCCTGCTGCCCACTAAAACGCTAAGCGGTTGCCAAGACGACGCTGCTGCTGCTCCCCAATTTGGAAACACTTAAAATCTCAAGGCCCACTTACGACTGTGCCCCATAATCATGCGATACGTTTCGGAACTACAGTTCACATAATTTGATGTCCGTAAACAGGAGGTTTAATGTTGCCATTACATTAAATTAAACCACACGTGTTTTTGCCTATATATTCGTTTGCTTGTTGGAAAATTGGCAGCTATTGGCAGCTGTTGGCGTGGATGTGTGCAGTACTGTACTCGCCAAAAGTAACTGTTTGAGCTCCTGGAACCAAGTGACATCACTTTATGAATTGGTCCAAAGGGGCACTGAACTTCAGATATCAGCCGATCAGACATGTTGTAAAGGAGCCAACAGTTCAACCACATTGGCTAAGCCACTTTATTTCGGAGGCAGAGCTGAAAATGAGCATACGGTAATGTCCTTAATAGTCCCTCGTCATTGGATGGTTTCCCTTTGCTTTCCCTTTCCAAATAAGTTTGACCTTTCTTAATTGTCTGACTACTAGCGTTTCTTGCCTCGACGGTCGTGGAATGAGCCAATCAACTTGCCTTAATGCAGACAACATGGAAGGTGTGTGCATCAGTTCCTTGGCAAAAACCTCTGCAACCTCTTTGGTTACCCATAACACCATTCTCCTTGTAGTTTTTTCTAACTACTATATTGAAAACATGGTGAGAGGTGTCATGTCCGCTCAGCAGGAGATAGATTAACCGATCACTTTGGATATTCGCTTTGCAGCAGTCATTAATCAGAGCGGCACTTTGTAATGTCAGGGAGGGAAAAATGGAAAGCTTTGGAAAGTTTTTACAAGTTGGCAAAAGAAAAGACAAGTTGAGGGACCACCTCTGGTAAGTCATTTCCTATTGGAAACCCTGCGTTGATGAGTTGAGCTGACAGCCAGAGCTATAAACATACAGTAAAATCCATGCTGTGATACAACCATAATCTTCCTTTAACAGTGTCTGTGAAACGGAACGAGGGAAGAGGGATACTAAGCTACGCTCCATCGAAATGATGGCTTTACTGTGACTGCAGACAGACAAGGGTGGAAATACTGGAGGGTATATGAGATTGTTACAACTTGGGCGAAACCAAAAGTCCATCTGTACCCACTTAGGCTTTGGGCACAAGCATCCCCCCCCCCCAGTCCCAAAACCACATCCAAACTGATGTGAGGCATCATCACGCAATCATGAATCTCTTCATTTTGTTCTGCTACAAAATAGGCATATTAATACTTGGTCGGTGAATGAAATGTTCCTACTGATGCTGACTTCTTGTTTTTTTGTGTTCATTTTGGACTTTTAGGAACATACCGTATATGTAAATATAAAATAGTTTATTTTTTAACCTGAGCTCCAAAGCTCCAATCTGGGAATTCATTACCATTTTTTTTTTTTTTTTTTTTCAGAAAGTTATAGGCTACAATATGTTTTCATAAAAAGTTAAAATTGGATTTATTTACACTGGAAATAGTGTAGAACACATAGAGTACATAATACTGTATATTTTTAATGACCCTGAAAATTTTAAATGGAGCTAACCATCCATATTAATGTGATTTAGTCGATTCATTTTCAGGTACTTCCTTTTCTCAACAATTAAAGAAATGAATGCTTATGTGAGCAACTGCAGCCTATATGTAGGCTATTAGACAGGTTTTGGTTTGTGTTGATTTTTGAGTGATGTATTGTGTTGACTTCTGTTTTGCTGAATGAATGCAAAGAGGCTTTTTATGTCTTGGTTTTTGCCTTACTTTTTATGTAGCCTAATGTGAGTGTGAATGTTGTGAACGTTTTAAATCCAGAGTTTGTAATATTGTTATGCAATAGGCTAAGTGACCACGGGTAGTCTGGTCTACTGTTAAGAGTTAAGACGTGGGCTAATGGGCATCTCCACATAAACTAACTAAACTATTGCACTCTACCTGCCGGTCATGAGTTGGCTTCTGGACGGGCTGCAGAGCGGCTGCACGTAGTAATTCTCCAGCTTGACTCCCTGCGCCGCCAGCCGGTCCAGGGTCGGGGTCTTGATCTCGGAGCCGTGGTAGCCGACATCCCGGAAGCCCTGGTCGTCCACCAGGATGAAGATGATGTGCGGCTGGGAGCTCGTCTTCGGCCTGTTATTGGGATCGAACTCATTGCCCCGGTTGCGCTGCAGCAGCAACTCGGCGTCCCAGTTCTCCCACGACAACTGAACGCTCCACGTCTGCGAGATGATGAAGCTGAGGAACAAACTCAGCGGCACCCACAAGATGAACATGATTTCAAACGGATTGATTTAGGTCACTGTCGGTGGAAGTGGTGGAGGCTGCGGGTGGGAACTTGTTGCATATGTTCCGGGGGGTCAGCAACACCACTTTGGGATCGGGCTTGCATCGTGATCGGTCCTCTCTTCTTCCAATAGCCTACAGTCCACTTGACAGCTCCTTGCTCCTGCGGTTTCAAATGCGACTTCACTGACTGATGTTCCACGTGGAAAACGAACGCATCACCTGCCTTTTTAAAACTCACACACACTCTGCTGCACGAGTTTAAAAAACTAAACTAAAACTAAACTATATTTGCATAAAACCACAAAGAGGTTTTTGTCTCTACACACACAACCAGTCTATTATTCCCCCAGTCCAACGACTGTGGAGCTTTCGTCAAAAGACGCGCGGGACTCGAACCAACAGAGATGCGGCCGCCGGTGCAGCGAGTTCACGGCACATGTCCTCCATCCTGCCTGCTGTCAAAGCTGAGAGCGCACTGAAGACTGCTGTGAACACACACTGAGGAGGAGGAGGAGGCAGGTCCATGCGTATGCTGGCTACGTCCTCCTCCCTGCTCAACACTGTTCCAAGAACTAGGCTACACACCGTGTCGCGGTGCGTTCACGAGCAATTCGAAAAAGTGGAGCGATTAGTTGGAGCTCTCATGTGAAGGCAAAGTTTCTCTTGATCAGCAGCTTTAGTAGAGTAAAAGTTATATGCAAGCTAGTTGCAATTTATGCAGTACAACTCGTATGCAATGAAAAACAATGATTTGCCATTTCGTTTTATGTTGTCACATGTTGCATACATCTTGATGACACCACATACTATTGGCTAGCTAGACCATGATAGGTTACTCTTGATTTTTATTTCAGCCCTTAGGCTTCACGTATGTAAAAAGAGGAACATCCACATTGCATGTCGAAAAACACTGCACATCCTCCACAGCTCTTCCTTCTCCAATGAAACCATTTCAGCCTATCTTTTGCAGAAAATCTACAATTGAATTACTTTTAGGAATGTGGAATTTCTTATATAAGTGAGAGTGTAACAGCAGCACTTTCATTTTGATGTGAAAAGTCCAGGAATTTAGAAATAGAGTAAAACATTTACATAGGATGACTGTAAAATAACCTAATTAGCCATAAAAAGTCCCTTTGTCAGTTTTCCAACAGGCCTTGAAGGTAGCAACAGGACCAGAACCCAAACCTGCTTCTTTTTCTCTGTCAATAATGTCCCTGATCACTGACTGCGTGTGTCAGCGCTAAAACGATTAAGGATTTTGTCGGTGGAATCTGGTGATTAGGCCTATCGTATGTTTTCATTGCAGCTCCTTTGTGAATAGAACAATCTGTTTTCCTTTTCTGGATTTACACTCCTGAAACCAGGCATTTGATTTATGCGTGGGCTCTGGAGTAAAGAGGCACATGCATTAGAAAAACAGATCAGGAGGGATGTATTTCACATCCTCCTCTCTGAAATATAGGTATGTAGGGGGCTGAGTGACGTGCCGACACTTAAAGAAGTAGGGACGGACATTCAGCAAAGGTAGCTTTTCAGACATATCCTTTGATATACTCTGAGGTCTTTTCCAAAACCTTAGGCTTGGAAAATAGAATGATTAGACGGATGAAGTAAGAAAATACATTTGTGTTATTTGTGTGCCAGCCATTGACATGCGAGACTGCTGTTTTACCTTTAAAGGAGCCAGTGGAGGTGGGCTGAGCATCTCCAGTGGAGGCGAAATACTCCAGACGTGTCTAGCAGGAAGGAGAACCTGGTCCAGACCCAGAACATGCTGGAGGGATTCCCATTGAGAAGCTATTGGGACGAGGCCTGGAGAAAAGCACAGTGCATTCAGTGGATATCTATTTTTTTTCTCCCTCGCTGCCACTGCAAGCAGGAATCCGTTAAAGGTGCAGTGTGTAGAAGGTATTGGTGGTTTTCAGAGAAATTGAATGTAATATTCGTAAGTATGTTTAACTTGTGTAAAATCGCTTGAAAATAAAAGTGTTCTATTACGTTCGAATGAGACCCTTTCATATTTACATAGGAGTAGGGCCATCTTTAGTAACTATAGCTTCTTGTCCTTGAAGGCCACCATACATTCTGTAAATTCTTCACACAGGAGGGATAGAGACGGAGCGTTGCAGTCCAGAACTTTAACCATAGATGACGCCAAAATACTCCTATATTACACACTGAGCCTTTAAAGCTATAGTGCGTAACTTCTGTCATCCCCATGCGGAATTCTAAGTAATTACAACAAAGAGCTTTTTGTGGAGCTGATAGGCTAAATCGACTTTGTGCCAACTCGTTTGGCAATGGCTTGAATGTAACCAACATTCATTTATATGAAAAAAACGCAATATAGCTTTACGAAGCCTGAAACACATTGATGGGTGAGCAGGAACACTAATGTAGACTGATTCCCAAAAAAGCCCTAAAAAGGTTTGCAGGCGGGCTATGCATTTTGTTTGTGGGTAAATATTGAGAAAATCAAGCATGGGATGTAAGAAACATGGCTTCCTTAATACATCAGGCTAAGTGTGTTTGTATGTTGACACACAGGTGATGTAGTAGCAGCCTCTACCTGGTGCTACTCTGTATATTAGTATGATCCTGGGCTGCTGTATAAAGGGCCCCGCTGTGAGGCACTGAATTAGGCAGGAGGTGTCTAAGGGGGGGCCGGTACAGTGAAAGGCCTGTGAAAGACCCTCACATGCTATATAACTGCAAGGGTTCTTGGAGAACTAAACGCATGCATGCACAACAAGTATGCACAAACACAACCCAGCGACCCAGTGAACACGGAGGCAGGAATACATTTTGTGGTTCAAAAACAAAGTTGACAGATCGGAGCGTCCAGAGCAAACAAGCAAAAAGCTGGGAGAGTGTCTCCGGCATGTCTACGCACGTTCCAGAGCGAGTGAGCATAAATTTATGAATCGCCGCGCCCGCACGTTGGAATGAAATTAATTCGATTCCTCTGAATTTTCTTGTTTCCAGTTATGGAATCCAATCCAACTCACAAAATGAGAGTCCACCTTAAAGTCATGTTGTTACATGGTGGCCAGGTGTCACTCACTCACTCACACAATGCAGCCCACTCCAAAAGACGTGGTGGTGGTGACCTCAAGCTCTCTGACATCCTTAAAGAGCTGTTTGATCTCAGCCTCAAGTCACCACTCATTTGCCAGGGCCCGCTATTATTAAACACACCGCGGGGGCACAGGATATGAAAAGCCCGGGCCGTGGATTTTATTTGTGTGTGAATGTGTGCCACAAGCATACAAAAAAAAAAATCCCCGAAGTGCCTTGGACCCAACAACAGATGCCAGCCCCCCATTTGTTTCCAAGAAAGCCTTTGTGTTTTTGGGACACTTGCATAAAACAGCAGGAAAGTGCCCACACAGACTGCTGCCAAACCCTTAATCCCCTTCCACCCACGCTCAACACACACATTGGCAAGACGCTCTGGAGAGGTACAGTAATGATCTGGCCTCCTGGTGCATATACCTTGATAGTTATCCTCCACTGTAAATGCTTTATTGTTGCAAAGTGGGTAGGAAGGTGGGTGGTGGATTCCCAAAATTGCTCATAGATGGCCTAATTAAATTCCAGACATAAATGTTGAGAAGGAATCTCTTTTATGTGACATGTCTTAGGTTGCTGCGGCGATTGCACAAGCTCAGTGTCTACAAAGATTTTTTTTTAAAGTTCTGTCTCTATGGGATTTCTGAAAAAATTCCTGCACAATTGCACACAGATGCACTGAAAAGTCATTTGTAATGTCACATTAATTCCACAGGAAAGATAAGCAGCTGTGGGGGCTGTTTGCTATTACTCCCATCTGCTATTTAACGACTACACATGTTACTCTGCACGTTCACTCCAACATCTAGCGCCGAGGTTGCAAAGACTACCTGTTGCTGTGAGAGGAAGATGCATTATATTGTGCTACGATAGGGAACTCAAGGGATTTGCTGTAAAGTGGGGGAACGGTAGTCAGGTTTCCATCCAAATGTAGCATAAATTGTATCCCGTGAAGACTTAAGTGGTGGAAGAAAATGTATAAAACATTATGGAAATGCATGAATTCATACATTTGAGTTTGTTTGCAGTATTATGTCTATGTACACTATGTGCCTTAGATTGTGTGTTTTTCTTGATACATTCATTTTTGTATGTTGCATTGATGGAGGGAGCCCAAGATTTTAAGAATTGAATTTCCTTTGTGCACATTGGAAATCCACATGAATGTTGATGGAAACCTACCGTACATAATGTCTCTTTATGAATGCTCATAGGCTTTGCAGTATGGCCTAGAGCAGACAATATACAGTAGGTGGACTGTGCATTTCCTAGCAATGCCAACTCTCAACTCTCAAAAGCTACCATGGGAAAAGCAGTTTCAACGCTGTTTCCACATATACGTCCAAAACCACTTAAACCCTCTTGTGAAAAAAGGAACAGAAAAATATGCATAGATGCAGTATCATTATGGTTTATACAGTATATCCCTACACAAAAGGTGAAGAAAACTCAAATATCATTTTTACTTACATTTTCTCTGCATTTTATCAAAAGCAGCAGTCCTTCTTTTGTTTGGGTGCTACAACTTTCAGTGCCAAGTATAAACAGTGGCAAGATTTCCACTCGTACAAAAGAAAAATCTAAGTTCTGCACAAAAGTTCTGTAGCCCCTTTGGCCGCATTTGTTCCAGTATGTCAACATTTCCATACACCCTTTAGGTTTAAAACCAATACAGTGGAATGACCCCAGAGTGTAAGAAGAGTCAGCGCTGGAGCGTTGACATAGAGATTATAGATTACCCATATGATCTGTGCAACTCACCCGGGCTCTGTTATTGTCTCAGACATTCCAGAGTGAGGTTGACGGTGGTGCAGGTGAGGCCTACATAGCTGCGGTACACTCGCTTGTCTCTCAGTGTGTAGTAGACAAACCCCCGATCAGTAGATAGAAAGGGAATGTCAGCTATGTTGAGATTTGATTGTTGGGATGCATTAGCCCTGGTGTTTAGAGCATTTAAAGCTACGGTAGGCCCTTTCACCCATTCAAAGTAATACAGAAGTTTGTCAGGAGATTACGGTGGCCCTGCAAGTCAAAAACACAACAACATTTCAGGAAATACAACAACACTGTTGAAATTTTTTTTCCGCACAAATTCTTATTGCCTTTTCTAAATGGTTTTGTAATTTGACCCACAGGGACACCATAGAAAATACACAACTGCCCTATTTTGAGCAATCACTTTAGGAATTTGTGATTTTAAGGCACAAACAAACTTTAGAATATATCAAAAGAATCACAAAAACATGCAATAATGCGTGGGACTCAAGCTGCAGCGAGCACCTATTCATTTTGTAATTATGAGACGGTTTGGGATACTTTCAATGCATCACTTGAATGCATCTGTGGGCGGAAAAGACTTCCTCGCGCCAGAATTTCATCCTCTGAAATTGGAACAATCTACATGTATCTCATTTAAGGGGAGACAGATTTCAGCTCTAACTGTGTTTAGTCTAACTTTTGACGCAGTTCTGGTTCTCTGGCTTCTTTTCCGCCATGAATGCCATCTCATGCAGGAACGCATCCCGTGAAGAAGACCATCTGGAAACAACTTATCCCCCCCCACACACACACCCACCCACCTTTACTGATCTAGTGAGTCAACTGATCTCTCCCCAACCCGAAGGCTATGTGATCTTTTGACCTCTCAGCAGATCCACTCCAAATAAAATGTCTGGTGGGTGTTAAAAAAGGTTTTTAATAAGCAGCAGGCGCTCCCAATGAAGAGCGATTAGGAAAAACAACAGCGGAGTGCTTCACAACAAATTAGTAAACCAGCCAGCTCCAGCTCCTGGGTTTTTACAGGCCTTGACTGGGCAGACACAAGCTGATGTCTTCCAGTCATTTTAGTTCAACAATAACTTGGAGAACTCTCTGAGACAAAGCAAGGCATTGTTGAGAGAATTACGTCTTCTTAGAACTTCTCGGATATCATTTTTTTCTTCTTCATCAAATTCCTTGAGTAACGACAGCAAGTCAGAGGGTAATGCTTGATGCGGACAGTTGTTGTAACCCAACCCTCAAATGATATACACTTTATCGTCTTCATCACTGGCCTGCAATCCCAACTGACTGCTGTGTCTTGATGTCAGGCATGTCCCGGCAAAGACGCTCTGCTGTTAGTCCCTGCTGGGCTGAGTTCCAGCATGCTATTCTTTACCCAGATACAATCACTTGTCTGTTTGGCTTGGTTTGCGCTGCTCATGTTGAACAAGAACAAGCATTCTCACCTGTCACCGCGATAGTTGATGCCAAACAAAAAAGGGTTTTGAACGGGCAAAGTGTGTGCAGAGATGGTTTAAAGGCTTTCATGGAGCACATGAGAAAAATATTGTATGAAGGTGATGGGCGGGAGAAATGGGGAGTGTACTCAAACTCGTTGGGCCTTTCATATTTTACATCTGAGACTTATTGTTTATTTCCTTCTTCCCCCTTCAGGTTTAAATCTGAATGCACATCTTGAATTCTTTATTCACTTTAAGTCATCATTGGCGAAACAAATCCAGCCAGTACTGTTATCTTAATTTGAAATATCTGAGGGGGTTGTACTGCAAGTCAATGGTAGGGTCAAAAGGTAATGGGATAAAACAACTTTTTTCGTGCCATGGACTGTAAGCTTCGGGGCCCCTCCCCATGCCAATAAAGTTCACTACAGTCCAATATATCAAATCAATGTCATCAGAAGAAAGCACCCCCATACCCATGTCCTTACAGAAACCTCAATTTTAAAGACTCCTAACCGCAGTCAAAGAGATGGACGCGATGATAGCTGTGATGGCCGCCCTGACACCCCGGAGTGAGTGCTGATGAGGGGAAGATAAGGACAAAGTGTTGACGAAGCCAAAAATCCCGCAGACAAACTGGTTGTCCCCCCTGCCTCGGGTAGCAAGTGTTGAAGTAAAGGTATGCGTGCAAAGTGGTCACCTTTGTGTCATCCTTGACTTCCCAATACACAACACAGCTGGTGAGTGAGAGAACCTGGCCTGCCACACGGACCAATGAGGCCATAAGCAAAGGCAGACAAAACAGAGCGGATCTCGAAGCAGATAGAGCATTTTGAACAGGCACAGCTGAGGTTCATCCACACATGGGGCTCTTTGGATGGGCTATTGTGAGATCATCAAGGCTGGCATCTTAGGCTGGCATCTAAAAAAATCTCAATGACTTAATACCTTGATTATGTGGGATGGAGTACAAACAACATTATACAGTCCAACAACAACAACAAAAGGGACCTGGTAAAACTGAAGTGCACCAAGAATGACTCAAACTGAAGTGAAAACCCTTTTTCAAGATGGCACCTATTCCCATAACTCCAAATCCTACTGTTACAACCTAACCTAAATAAAAGTAATGAATACGAAGATGGACAATTTACTTTTGGCAGGTACAGCGTCTCCCAGACAGTTGTCATTACAGCGATTACAGACCCTTTAGTTCCTGTGCACGCTTTTAGATTTTCCAAAAAACCTTGAGCATTCTGGTGTTGCTGAGCCTGGTCTGTGATTTATGTTTTCATGAGATACTGCGGATACTTTTTCAATTCAAACTCCTGTTTAAATTCACCATAGAGATCAGATGTCCACATCTGTTCAACAGTTAATTTCTCCCAGCGGATGTTGTCACATATTGTTAGGGTTTTCATACAACTTTTTAGAGTATAGGCTTACTTGAAAAAGTGCTGATAATTCCTTGAGGGGCAGTGGAGTGGAGTGAAGACAAATTACTTTTATCATCGTATTAAGTTGTTAAATGTGATATTTAAGCAAATTGCTGCTGATTTATCCGCAGACACAAAGCAAACTTTAGCAATCATTTAGAGTGTTTGAGTCTGCATGAATAAATGTAACTCAAATGTTCACTCTCCTTTTAACTCTGTATTGGTTTTCACCAGCTATTGGAATAATATCTGGTATTAAGCTGCTAAATTCTTTATATAGTTTTTACCAGCTAGTCGCTCTCACATTTTTTATACCGTCTGTTCCAGGCAGTTAGCGCATAGTGGGTACAGTTCAGGAGTAGCTTGTTTTTTTCCCAAACCAACCACAAAATAATTGGTGTGACTAAACAAAAAGAGCTGATCTAAAATAATTTTTTAATTTACAATTTATTTTTGACATTTTTAATTTCATTTTTCAATGCTGTTAGCATTGCTGTCACCTCCTTTGGACTTATATGGAGACATGTATCTAAGAGGCAGGTACTTCAAAACTTGGACAAATCAAACCAAAATGATCTCTATATCTACAAAATGTTTTTATTGTAACCTTGGTGAGCTTATTTTCTAGCGTAAAATTAACAGAAAGATGGACAGGAGAATAGAGTTTGAGAAAGATAACCCTGTGAGTGAGCAGCCAACAGGCTTCTGATTCAGGAACCCAACCTAAATCTAACCTCTGACCCCAATATGTCCCTGCCAGACTTTCACAGAGAATAGTCCTCTTGTGTCAAAGAAAAACACAGGTGAGCTAACATTCAAACACCTTTTTCATGGCCTATACGTTATGTCATAACCCAGCAGCTGCAACTGGACACCGGGCCTGAACCACTGACCTAGCAGCACAACACTGATCATTCTAAACGGAGATGACTGGATAATGAATAAGCCCGCTGCCTCCTCGGTCAGGTAAATCATTTCCACCGAAACCAATGTGATATCTATTAGCGTTAGCTTCTGTTGTTGTTCTACCGTACGCCGTGTCCCGTTAGCCACGTGCACAGCTGGGTCCCCAGTGCAGCCCCAGCTAGCGTATAGCCGCTGCCTAATGTGTTATCCAGTTGGCTCGGATGACTGTATCAACAAGACCTGTTTTTGCTAGGCGCACTTTTCAGTTAGCATGACCCCCCTCCTTTCACCAAAACAGGTCCCTCAGGCACACGGGGAAAGCCATCTGAGACAGCGCCTGCCTGGGCTAGAGGCTAATGTATGCCTTGGTGGATAGTCCATGTCCTTACGGTGTTATAAAATTCCTGATGCACAATAAAAGCATGGCATGAACTGTCAGGTGAAATGTTCACTCTTGAGACTTCAGTGATGATTCTGGCATCAGGTCAGTGTTTTCGTTTGGCTTGAAGACAGATTATGGCTAGAACAGAAGGCAAATGTATACGATACTGGGTTCTTGGTGGGGTTGGGACACCTGCTGTAGCCCCAGCTGAGTCTGGAGGTCCCAATAACAGGAGTTCAGTGGGACCACCAGACACACCTGGAGTACTGCAGCATTCGGACAAGGAAAGACATATAAACCTTTGGTAAGTTTAGGGTTTGGTATCTGAAACACTTGTTTGAGGTTAGAACAGACCTTCAAACTGTATTTATGTCTGACTTCTGAGTACAGAATGACGCAAAGAGTTATATATTCTAGAGAAATCAGAACCATACAAACGGTTATGTAATCAGATAAAATAAAAGGTATTCTGTGCTTGATTATTTGCACATTTCAGTACCCCCATTATAATCATCTGTCTCACTCACTTTTACTTATTTGTTCACTCTCAAATTACAGCTTAATATCCCATAAATTGACGTCCATATTAGATGAATTGGCACCTAGTGATTTTTGAACCAGACATAACAGACCCACTATTACAGTACATCATAGCTCATTATCCATAACAATGGTATTTCCTTCACTTTGACCATCCCATAGTTGCGGTGCTCAGATATGACAGAAAGTGCACATTTAAAAACTTTAACATAGGACTTTGAAGTCACCCTATAGCCACTCCACTTACATGTTGATCTTATTTACTGGGTGTAGCAGCAGTAGATAATAGGGGGTTCTGTCTCCGGTAAGCTGGTGATCCGAGGCCAACACACACAGAGCTTGCCAGCAAACCCATTGCTGCACATCTGACATTTTTCTGTAACAGCTCCGTGGATGGGCTGTGGTCCTGAATTTGACCACAATCTAAGCTATCCTTCACTTTGATCCACCCACTAAAGAGATATGAGAGTTGACTACTTGGAGGTGCACTTGGACTAAGGTTCTGGATGGTAGGCAAGGGTTCGGGTTAGCACTAGAGTAACCACCAACCTGCCAGGCCACTGCTTCTGTAGGATGACTGATGTGGATGGGCGACGAGAGGCTAATGAGATGGCACCTCGTAAAACCTAGACAGAAGAAACAACAGTGAGATGGACAGAGGAAAAGTAGGCCAGAAGCCCAAGCGGCAGCACATATGAAATAACTATTATCGATACAGAGAAGATTAGCACAGCCCATGCAAATGGGTGAATAGTACTGCATGCAGTTTTTGCTTTTTGTTCCATCTTCAAGTGTGGCCATTTGAAACAGATACAGTTTAAATACTTGTGTCTTGAAGTGTGTTTGGAGGACACTTTGAAGCCTACTGAGGACCAGACATGGTCCCCCATTGACCATGCATTGTAACTTATCAGGTTTAAGATTTTGAACAAACTAACCATACTATTCATACCAATAATCATCAAACTGATTGTATCAGTACGAAAAGACAGATCCCACTGGCTTCTCTTGAAGGGGAGGAAGAGTCCTACGGCTCAGACCGCTGAGGTTTTACCCGACCAGTGAGATTATTTCTGCACCGCCTCAGAGAAATGTTTGTATAACCAAAACTGCCATGTGCCGGTGGGGCTCCGTGTCCCCAACCGTGCAAAAATAGAGGCCTGTTGGTGTTGGTTTGCGTTAACGCTGTTACCACATTGTAAAGTTTTTATCATTCCTGTGGCCCAGCCAGAAGCTGTGCAGCTCGCCTCTGATGAATGGCTGCCAACGCTGCTTTGACGCTGTCATCAAATGTCACAATCTTGTTGAGTAGTTTTTTTTACAACTCCTTATTTCCTCACCTTCCCTTTCAGTGTCCTTTGAAATGTCACTCCATACTCCATACTTTGGCTTTTTTTGTGATTTTAAATCTACTTTTGCACATACATGCAGTGGTGGAAAAAGTACTCAACCCCAGTACTTAAGCCAAAGTAAAGATACTCCTGGTCAAATATTACTCAACTACAAGTGAAAGTTGCCCAGTCAAATTTTACCCAAGTTAAAGCACCCAGCGTTGCTTTTAAAAAAAGGAATTCAAAAGTTCAAAGTGATCAAGATGTAGTCAAAGTATTAACATTTTTCATTTCCGACATCTGGAACTCTGACTAAAGATATGGCCATGGGTGTTCTGATTTGGTCACGTATTGTTCGCCATCTCTAGCAACAGGTTAATCTCCTGCCATCACCATTTCCACAATTTGGTCTGAATGAAAGAGGTGGGTGGGTGACGCATTTCAGTTTTCACTTGAAAACCATGAACCAGCTGAGGGCGGGTACTGTGATTGGTTTCCTTAATCGAGGAGCATAGCTGTGGCCAAATTGCATTTTAGAAAATAAGAAATCAACAGCTGACTTCAAAGCTTTGCTTAGCCTGAAAGTAACGAGTTACTCCCTAGAAATGGAGTGGACTAAAAAGTAAAAATGTTTGTCTTTGAAATGTAGCGGAGTTAAAGCTGCTCCGAGGAAATTTCAGTTCCTGTTAATGCTTGCACCCACTTTGGACACAAGCGGTAGTGTTTTTACTACGCCAGCTGTAGTTCCTGTGTAAGCCTACACATGACAAAAGGCATTATGAAAAACTATATCAAAATAGAATTCTTTGCACTGTTGGTCTCGTTTGCTGTTACATGTCATTTATGATCATTAGAGGAAAAATTAGACTGTTTCAGAAATATTTAAAAGTTCCTCATAGCACCTTTAAAGTCATACATTTCCATAAAAGCAGATACTCAAGTAAAGTACAGATACTTAAAAAAATGTACTTAAGTTCATTACTCAAGTAAATGTACTTTGTTACTGTCCACCACTGCATACATGGCTGTGGATAACACAAACATCTGTTGAGACTCAGTAATACAGGTAGCTACATATGTGTTGCAATTCCCTTCGGTTGACCTCCACATTTCCTCACAGTGCCCTCTGTGGGTCAGAGGTCACTCCCCTGGAAAGATGTCGATCAGCAGTTAGCCTTTCACACACATACAGGCGCGCACACACACACACACACACACACACACACACACACACACACTGTACATTCATTCTGCATCTCCTCATATATAGTACATCCCCTGTACCCCGACAGCTGTCAGTGAGCGTAAACATAAACCTTCTCACGGCCTCACAGCCAGAGAGACTAGATCATATGGTCCAGATGGAAAGCCAGGCTGGCATGAAAACAAAAAAAGTTCTCTCAAGACACAATTAAATTATTTAAAAACCGCACGATAAACTTGACCGCACAGCTGTGATCCAACGGCTTAGCTTCCTGTCAGTATCAAATTTTTTCGCTGTTGGGAGAAACTGTTGGGGAACTGAAGTATTCAAAATCTGGTCGACAAATAATCATAGTTATAAGGGCCACAAATTGCAGTGGAAACGCTGTGTGGGTGTGTTCTGTCATGTGTAAACCTTTGCTTTTGCTCACAGATGAGCTCACACCATTGCCAAACAATGCCCACCGCAAAGAACCAGTAGGCATGAAGTGAGGTGGACTGAGTTGGTAAACCATCTCACGCTCTTGCAGTTGTTATGTAACGGACGTTGGGAGGGCATGGAAAAGGGACAACTCAAGGAATAGGTTTTCCCAACATGTATTTGCCCACAGCAGAACACAATGGAACCTATTAATTGCATTCTGGCCTTTCTCTGTCTGTTCATTACAATAATGTTCTTGAGAAGATTTATGATTTTAAGAATTTCCATAGTCCAATCTGATTGGTCAAGTATTGTCTGTAGGAGACTTATAGTTAACATTTGCGGCATCAGTTTCCATTTTTTTCTACACCAGACAAATGGCTGAAATACCCAATTACAGTGTGTCTTCTTGACTTAATTCATTGTATTGCGACTCAGTCTACCATGGTGACTGTATTCACGCACACTAACAAGATTGATTCAAAGCTCACGAGTTATTTACAAAATATGGTGTTAATAAACAGCCTAGGTTCTGTTAACGGCCTTGTTAACATATGGTATGTAAACAAAGGGGGCCCACCTTAGCCAGCAACATGCCCCTTTGCAGAGCCTTGGCTGTGTATTAACGCCGGAATAATTTTTCAGCTCACACAAAGTACATATTGTATCGTATCGTGAGAGGATATTCACTGATTTTGACAAAAAGTTATTCTGACAACAAGCGTTCTCCAAAATTGCTGACTACACCTTTAATCACTTTTAATGAATCAAAAGACAGCTGTCCTAACCACTCATTTCTTGTATTAGCAACGGTTAAAGTGTCTCTGCTCTCATCAGCTTTTTTTGTCCGGCAGCGGCAACAACAACAGCTGTTTTCACCAACAACAAAAAGAAGACTGGACACTCAACACTTCTATCTCTTGCTCCAAACAACAGATGGACACAGTTTGAGATTGGCTTGGGAACATAGTGAAGCGTTTAGCAGCAAAAAAAAGGCTCAATTATCTCTCCCTTAAAGGAGTTGGCAGGGACCAAAACAAGAGATAAAGAGAGAGGGAATACAGTGACTTAGATTTTGTCTGGGTAGATGGCTCCAAGTGTAGGTCTGTCTCACCATAACAACCATAAGTTGATAATAACATCACGTAATTGTAAACATCTCCTCTTGCATTCAACTGCTGCGTGTGGGCACAGATGCTTTTTATTCTTTTATCCGTTGATTGTATTTGAAAAGCTCTGTAAATACTCCACTTGCATCCTCTCTAGACTCCACACACACATAACCACCTATGACGTCTTTTCCCTTAGGGCAAGCCATGGCAATCCAAAAATCTAATCAGCATAATGCTTTTATGCTAGTATGAAATTGCGTGTTGGAAGAATATGCGTTCAAAATGAAGGTCTATAATTTAGTAATTAAAAGCGTTTTTTTTTTACAAGAACAGAATTTTCATACTTAAAGTCATATCCGTGACCGTGAATCAACTTTTTTAGGAGTGAATATTGGGCAGTTTAATAGCAAAAACAAAGAGATTTTAGCACTTCAATAAAATATATATCTGACATTGTTTTCAAAATATATTAATTCCCATATGTGGCCATTAGTTTTTATGTCAAAAAACGTGGATGGAATGTTCAATGAATCCAAGCTGTAAAACTCCACCAATTAGTCAAATTTCGAAAAACAACAACACGTTCCCCTTGAAAATCATTTTCTGTAGTCCATGTGAAATGTCAATGGGGCTTATGGTGCATTACAGATGCAGTGCAAAGTCAAATTTTCTTTGATCGCATTTGTACAAAAAAATTGAACGAGTGAATGACTTCCCCGGACTGACGCTGAAGATGTTAAGCTCTCTCTACGGAGTTTGCCTGTGTGTGTACAAAACAGCTGTTTCACTCATCTTCTACCAGGACGTTTTGCTCCTTTCTTTTTGCGCTCCTGTATTGGAAGCCTACATCTAATAAAGCTAAGCCAAGTGCAATGAGTCAGAGTTACAGCAACACATGACTATTAATCTCGAGCACACCACACGCTTCTTTGCCTATACATTTGCGCCGATGCCAGCACATGTGAGTGTGTTTCCATTTACCTCAAAACTCTCAAAACTGTACCTGAAAGAGGGATTTATTTTTTTCTAAAATGCTGAAGACTTTTGACTCTACAGTGCGTCTCTGCAGGGCCTGTTACTATCATTTGTAATACCTGAAATACCTTGAATTCCAATAGGCTACCTTTGTGCTACAGGGGAAAGTTTTTGCAACCATGCAAATCAGGAACAATACTATCACGCTGCACTGTTATGGAAAGCCTCATGAAACCTGATCTAAAATATTGTAAATCAATATATGATGGGCTTGCCCGTATCAAACGGTCTCCATGGCATCTTCATTGTTTTTATGGAACGTTCGGGGGCAGAGAACTGCCATGATTGTTTCAAAATACATACGGTGTCATAAGAACCAGAGTATAGCCCGCCTCAGTTTAACAAACTTAAATGACAATATTTTTCATTTGGATTGATAATATGCCTAACTCTTTTCAGATGCTTGACTATCGTGCAACTAACTCCCCAAATGACATAGTTAGAAGGATTATGTGGATTCTGGGTTTAAAGGCAAAAGCGAGAATGGTGAATCTCAACCCTGGACATTAGAGATCACAGTGTCCAGAGCAGTGGCTTGTTTTCTCCTGGGAAGAATCCGTTTTCACCTCCACCCTCCTCCACCACTGCTGCCAGAGACTGCACAGAGACGCTGTTGTTTGGTGGCACCAAAACAAGGGCTGCTGCTGCTGCTCTAGCTCTTACAGTGGAGAGACGAAAGAGGACAGAAATACATAGAGAGACGAATCTGGGTCAAGAGAAATGAGTCAAGACAATCATTCAGGGCAAGATGTTGTAACTTTTGAAAGAGGAAATGTTGCACTTTTCCTCTGGCAAATGAAATGTTAAAACCAATAGGCAATAAAACACACTGTTGCTATAGTGTTAACACTCATTACGGAGTCAGTTTGCTGACATTTATGAGTCTTCTCTACACTAGTTGTTCAGTCACTTATGCTACATTTAAGCATTTACCTCCATAGTGGCACTTTTGGCCACACAGGGGGCTGTTGAGGCAAATGTTGCATGGGCTGACTTTAATTATAAAAGAACTGGAGTCAATGAAAATTGAAAAAGCTCTATACCACAGAGACACAGTATACGCAACACTATTAAAACGAGCAGACTAAACTTATACTGAACGGTGAACAGTGGGTTGAGGAAGTTTAAATCAAAGTAAATCTTTTGTATTTTGTGCATTTTTGCTTCGTCTGAATTTGGTAATTGAAACAGCATCCCGCGCACAATTTAAATGTATTTTTTTCTGGTGAAATGGTTCAGTGGAGCCCGCGCTTTGCAGTCGCGTGGCTGACTGGTGGTGGTGGTGGTGGTGTGGGGGTAATAGCATTTACGTTTTAATAACGTCCCAGCCAACCTCACACAAAGGGAGCCCACAGTGGACCCACTTGGCTATTTTTAGCAACCCCAGTGCATGCTGGTCCAGGTTGGAGGCGTGTGAGGTGGGCTTGGGGATGGCAGTCAGTGTGTGTGTGTGTGTGAGTGTGAGTGTGTGTGTGTGTGTGTGTGTGTGTGTGTGTGTGTGTGTGTGTAAGTGTGTCTGTGTGTCAGCCAGTTTGCTCTGACACAAATAAATGAGCAGTGTTTCTGTGCGGCACACTGACTTTCTTTCACCATACATGAAGTGTGTTGAAAAGAGCTTTTTCACCGGCACGCGCTCCCTCTCACAACACGGCAATGTTAACAAGGCTGTGTGTGTGTGTGTGTGTGTGTGTGTGTGTATGTATGCGTGTGTGTGCGTGTGTGTGCGTGTGTGTGCGCTGGCCGGGTATGATGGATCTGCAAAGATGCGGTTGAGACATTAGTCTGACATATCGCTGAATACTGGATTTAAACAAACAAACACAACCCCCCCCCCCCCCACACACACACACACACGATTGGTATTCGTAAACCCTTTCCTCTACTCATATTAATAATACATTTAAATTGTCATTCTAGGAAGAGATACTGTGTAAATGTTATTTGTGTGTGGTTTTATTTACCCTAATAATAAACGTATGTGGAGGACTGTGAGTATAAAGTCATTTGTATCCATTCAATACAGGAGCATCTGTGTAAATCCTAGAGTTAGTACAGATTTGGTAGTACAGTTTTCAGTTGATCCAGAACTTAATCAGTCAAGAAAGTGTCCATCCGTTACTAATTTCTTTGCACAAAAACTTGCCCACTGACTTAAAGTAATTTGTTTTCCTCACATCTCTGTTCTACACACATTTCAAAGAAGCAAAAACACCAGAAACTGTGTGTGGGGGAGGGGAAACACATGTTGCAAGAAATACGGTACATGCAATGGCAGGCCAAGATTGAGGAGCCAGCCATGATGATGAAGAGAAAATGTAATAAAGTGGCACTGCCTGCCTGGTTACATGATAGCAGCCCCTGGGCACAGACATGAGGTGGCCAAACTCTATGGACCTGTTTCCTCTCTTATAGTTCATTGTTTGGGCTTTTTACAAACAGCAGCTTCACTGTTTTGGTTTAGTCTCACTGTTGACAGCAGCTGTTTTCATTGAAAGAGTTCCGATGGAGCCATTGTACACGACCTGCCCAGAACCAAACGGTAACAGACACAGTTAAGAGACTAGCTGGTGAACTTGGTGGAGCATTTGTCAAGCTTAAAGGTATAGTCAGAGATTCTGTTGAACGCTTGTCGTCAAAAACATTTATTGTCAAAATCTTGATCGGCTACCTGTCCATACTGTATGTTCGTGAAAAAAACAGAACAAACAGGTAGCAGACAAGATTCTATTCTATTAATCTTTAAATAACCAATGAATATACAGTACATGCAATATACACTCGTTAATGAACTCATGAATTCAACATTCTGATGCTTAAATCCTACATATGACTTGATTATGTACAATGTGACATTCTCATATGCATCTCACATGGCCCTCAATGGTCTACAAAAGTTAGCGGTTCTGTTGTTCTTTGGGGAGCTAATGCTAACAATGTGTGTAGCTGTGGAACCACATGTTGTGCATTATGATCGGTCATAAATGAGTCTATCTTAAGTCATCAACATATTATTTATATGACAGCAATATAATTTAACTAGCATTGTTGTTTTTCCCCTAGTTTCACACTTTTGTTTGATGCTGTAATCCAAAGCCTGTGATAGAGCAGAGTGTACCCACCATCAGATGGCACACATTATTCTGGTAAAGGTGGAGTCAGCCATTCTGGAGAACGATTGTTGTCCAAAAAAAATTATGTCGAAATAAGTGAAAATCTCCTCACAAACTACTTACCTGTACGTAATCCAGTGTTAATACACAGCCTACACTCTGTGAACCTGCTTACCTGTATGTAATCCAATGTTAATACACAGCCTACACTCTGTGAAAGGGCTGTTGCTGGCTACGGTGAGCACCCTTTGTTTACATACCCTTTGTATACATACCAGTTTACAGAGCCTAGGTTGTGTATTTATACTGGATTTTTTTCAGCGCAGACAGTATGGAAATATTCACTGATTTTGACAAAAAAAAATATTTTGTCAACAAGCGTTCTCCAGAATCGCTGAGTCCACCTTTAATTACTTTTTTTTATTTTTTTTCAAACGTATGATTTCATCGGTTTTGGCCGTCTTTTAAGCTTGGCCATGCGAACATGTTGCTCCAAAGCTTCTATTAAATAATGGCAGCACAATGGGAGATCCAGTAATCCACATGCAAAAAGCAAAAGGCAAGCGTGGCTAAACAGAGCCAGCTGAATGTGTTTGAGTCAGTGAGTGTTGTTTGTGTGTGCCCCTCTCTCTATTGCGTCAGCGCTGCGGGGACGGAAGAAGGACAGATGTGCCAGAAGGGCCTGAAAAGCTCCACTCGAGCCCTGCTTCTTCCTAATGTTCCTCACCCCTATCTCCAGCTGTACTTGTTTTTTTTTCCAGTCCTTTCCCCTTCCAGCCATACCCTCAACAGATGTGTTTATCATGAAACATTTATCTAGGGTCGTCAACAGAGCCTGCGCGTATAAATCAATTTTTTTTTGTAAGCCCTCGAGGAAGCATGGTGGATATAAAAAGTATTACCATGCACAGGAAATATGACTGCACTGACTGACTGGCTGGTGGAAAGGTATTTTGGAAGGCCAAGATGCACACAAATGAAAAAGCTCAGGTCGAGAGATAGGGAGAGAGGGAGATCAGAAGAGAAAAAACATTCCTTTACACACACACACACACACACACACACACACACACACACACACACACACACAATACAGTATTTATCAAGGCAAAGCAGTTCCTCCTGCAAATGAAGACAAACTGGGAAAGAAGATACAATGAGTGAACAAAAGGGAGATGAGCGAGCCGAGGAGAAAGTAAGTGAATTATCACCCTCTCTCACCAGGAGTCCCTTGATAATAATACACTGTGGAACCTCTTTTTTTAATAGGTATAAAATCATTTCTGTGCTGCTGCTGGCTGAAAGACAAACAGCAGCTGTCAATGGTAAAAATGTCTGTGCTCGGGAGACTTGGATTGCCTTTTAAATCAGGAATACACACAGACTTATACAAAGATATTGCAATACCTGTGAGAACCAGTTTTATGGCTACATGTATCGTTTAAGAGCCCCGGACCGCGTATCGAGATAAACAGCTGGTGGCGCTAATCCTTCTGTCAGATGCCTTTAAAGGTGCAGTCAGCGATTCTGGAGAAAGCGTGTCAAAACCAATTTCTGTCAACATCTTTGAATATCTCTTCATGTTCCGCTACCCATACGTACTGTCTGGATGCTGGAAAGAATCCAGTGTTAATATACAGACTATAGGCTCTGTAAACGGGCATGTATAGCTAGGGTGGGCCCCATTTGTTTACATACGCTTTGCTTACATATCAGTTAAAGCTATACATACATTTTTTTGCTAATGTTATTTATTTGGATGTTTCCATTTCGCAAATTGAAAATGCATAGAAAAGGGTTAGAAAGGAAATGAAAATATAAAAATGTAATGTTACATTCTGAACATTGGCACTGTATAACACTGTAGCGGAACACTTTCAAATATGGTTGGATGACTAGTCGTATAAATGAGTTTGTTTGAAGTAACTTTACCCTCAACACCTGACCCCAACACTAACCCTTGCTGCAAAATACCTAACCTTAACCTTTCACCTAATCTAAATCTATAACTGTTTCTACACTTTACTCTGAGAACTGTATGTGTCCCCATATCTTATACCATCTAATGTCCCTCTCTGGGTGAATAACGCGCTATAAAATGCTCGATTGGATCCCAGAACCTAGCCCCTTGATGAAATTAGAACCAGAAGAATAGTCTTTATTTTGGAGTATCCCTCTTGACTCTCAATCCTTTCCGGCACATTTGGTCCTCCGTTGAAAGAACAGTACACACACACACACACACACACACACACACACACACACACACACACACACACACACACACACACACACACACACACACACACACACACACACACACACACACACACACACACACACACACACACACACACACACACACACACACACACACACACACACACACACACACACACACACACACACACACACACACACACACACACACACACACACACACACACACACACACACACACACACACACACGCACACACACTCCCGTACACACATATAGAATAAATGACAGCTGGCGGATGAATCTGCGTGGACTCAGCTTTCAGTTGCCAAAAGAGAGCAGTGCAGGCGGACAGAAGAGACGGGGTCAAGAGACACAACGTGGCTAAAGATGAGTCTGTGTGGAACCTTGCTTTGGAAGTATCATGTTTCTGGGGGGGATGGACACGGTGTGACGCCAAGCCAAAGGTGGGGGAGAAAGGTGCCGATGGGGAATGGTGAAGTCTTAACCCAAAACGTTGAAAAGACAAGCTGCACCTTCACAGTGTTATACTGTTTTTCCAATAAAGATTTTTACATGCTTTTCCATACTCTTTTTCTCCAGCCTCCACCTCATGAAAATCCCTTTTCCATCTGAGTCTGATGGCACAAGCAAGGGCTTAGCTGGACTAAACAATACCTGTTGCGTAAGGAAAGATTTATAGGCTGTAAAAATACATTATTCATTGTATCCAGGATAGATCAGAGATGAACTGGATTGGTCAAATTTAAAATTAGCTTGCTTGCTCTCAAGTTAGTTTTTGTGGACCCCTGGTAGATCATTCACTCTGATTCTCGATGCAAACATTAGCTAACTTAAATGATGGAAGGCCACAAGAATGATCACAGAAGTAGGAATATCGGAAATGCAACCAGCTCAAAAGCTAAACGGTGGAGCAGTTTAGAATGAAGGACATCAAAAGTGCACTCACATTTGGAAATTCAGTACCTGGGAGAACTGGGCTGTAGTGGATGGAAGGCTGGATTATGCCAGTATACCTGCAAGGTTAAAAGATACACCAATTTGAATTAAAATGCACTTAGGCACATTTTAACAACTTTCGGTATTAAAAAGGTAAAGTTGTCTAATTTAGGACAATGCAACTCAACCTTACCTAATCGTGGAGCACTGCCATCAATCCTGAAGACTTTGCTGGTCCACTTGATTCCCAGAAACTGATACCCACAGAGAAGTTGCCATGCACAGATATTATAGAAATAAACAGTTTGAAATCGTATAATGTCAATAATTATTAAAACAACTGTGTCATGATTGTAAACTTTGGTTTTGCAGACTTGTATACAATACCAACATTCTTGTGTGACGATAAGGTTGTGCTGCCAGTGTTGGTGGTCTCTCTTCATCTTGCTCTGTTGGGTGGTCTAATTATCTTCAGGCCTGATTGTCCGGGGGTCCCTCTGTGATCAGGTGTCCTTTCCCAGAAGATTTGTTCATGCTTGATGGGTTTGGCTGCGTGTTTGCGCTGGTGCATTCCCATGAAAACTGGATTCACATGGATAACCTTGGCATCTCCATATAGCTTGGTGACACAGCCTTCCTGATACAAACCCGTAGGAAGGAGATCAAGGAGTTTTTTTTTTGTACCTGTCAAGCAGTGATTTGTATCATAAGTATTTCTGTGATCCCATAGACCTGTTCTGTATGCCAAGAGTAGGGACATACATATGTAGGCTAAACAGCATTTAGATCTTATTCCTCCATATATTTTGTTGGCTCTTGCCATGGCCTGCTATAGGTAGCAGCTCAGATGGTAAAAATGGGGACGTTAATTGTTGGATGTCTTGAACAACCTTGTCAGCTGGTATACACAAGCACACTGCGCAGTTTCCTGACGTGACAATAGATGATTTCATCATACTATACTTTGACCTTTAACTGAGACTTGGAGCTGCTTATACTTAATAAACGTGTATTGCAGTTTTCAGACTAAATCACTGTCCAGAAAAGCAATAAAACCATTTCCCGCTCCCTCCCTTTTCTGGTGTTTGTGTGTGTGTGTGTGTGTGTGTGCGTGCGTGTGGTTTTTGTTCATGCTATAGCTTGCAGACATTTCTGGACTGCAACAACCCTTGGAGAGTTGCGTCCATGTGCAGAAGGGAGTTATTGCATGTGTGGACACAGTGCAGGTGTCTTGACAATGACTGAGTGAGGAGTGTACATGCTCTCATCCCACCCACCATCTATTAGAGCCTGTTTACTCTGCGGGGCTATCTGTCCGAGCTGTTGGGGCCCTGCATGTTTAGATAAGTCCGTAATGGGCCTGTAGGCCGTCACGTAAACTTGCTAGTAAAAGAAAGAAGGAACTCTGTGTCTTTATGAGACAATCACAAGCAGGAACTTTACGAGGATGCAGTTTTTTTTTTAACAAACTGATGCACTTGAGGTGATGACAGTAAACACACATGCTGAAAGTCTTGGCTCCTCTTCCCCACTCTTCTCAAGGGAATTTTAATTGAACATGAAGAATTTGATAATGATGACCAACAGGTGTGAGCATTTGTCACAGTGGGCTACATGGTGAAATGTATACAAAGAGAGGGTGATATCTTCAACAATAACATCCTGAATACAGTTTGTGTGTGAGTGTATGTGATATGCACTCATTTGGTTTGTGTATCTGCAGGAATGTGTGTGTGTGTGTACTTGAACAACTATTTTTGTGAGGACAAATTTGTATTTTTCGAGACTTAAAAAAAAACTGAGGATATTTTGTACGGTTTTCACTTTGTGACAGGCTTTGTGAAAGGGCTGTTTGATGGTTAACACTATAGGTTTGAAGGTTCAGGTATGAGTTAGGTTTAGTTAGGGTTAGTGTCTGAGTTGGGGTTAAGCATTTAGTTTTGATGGTAAGAGCTAGGGTAAGGGGCTAGGGAATGCATTATTCAAATGAGTTTCCTCACAAGTATAGCTGTATAAACGTGTGTGTTTGTTTGTATGCTTGCGTGTGAACCAGATATGTCATTTAACAGAGCTCCAGCTGTTGCATGCGGAGCGCCAGAGAACACGAGGCATGGGTCCAAGCCGCCCCATCACTGCAGCCAGTCGGCTCCAAGTGGGACAAACACAACACTTTCTGTGCAGGAATTTTTCGGCAAACAGCTCATTACGGCGCGCACGGACAGCTCTAAATCATCTCCAGTGCTGTCCCATGATGTGTAATCAGCACTGCTATACGGACACACCTTCCCAGTCTTTTGGGAGGGTTGAGCACTGAAGAAGTGTTTTGCACGTTTTTGTGTGTGTGTGTGTGAGAGCCGAGCCAAATCTACCGAATGAAGCTTAAATGTCAATGCGTGAAACTGCTGGACCAGCTGACGAGTCTGCACACATTTAGTGAGGTGTAGGGTTGGAGTGTTCACAGAGGCAGTACAGTTCTACTGATATTAGACCCAGAATCCAAGTTTGACAAGCTTACCAATGTGAGTGTCAGAAGTGGAAAAGCTTCTTAAACAAACAATTTCTCATGAGAAGCTACATCTGTGCCCAAATTCTTTATACTCAACAGGTGCAGAATACTCAATGGGAAACCCTAGTGTAAACTTCACTATGTGCTTTGGTAATATCACTTGCATGCACTATACTCTCTAAGGGCCAGGGGCAAAATATGAAAAAGTGGCCCCTCCTCGAATACCCCTTTCCATCAAGAATTGTTGAGGGGGTTCTGAGCTGGTGCCTAATCGCATACCAATTCTTTGCAATTCCACAGCACAAGAACATGCTCTCTGCTGGAAAACTAGTTCCAGAGCAGCAACTATTTCTCTTATCTGGAACCATGAACCCCTTATGTGAGGAGTGTATCCAGAACAGCCAGACCAACTAAAACTTTGTGAGGGACAGTTTTAAAAAACAGCTACAAGACATTCTCAAAACACAGTCGCTGTTCGTAGCGATTGCAACGACCGTCACAAAAAGCTTCATTTTTGCTAAGGTAACACCAGGGGAGGGGGCACAAAAGTTGCTCAAGTGCCTCTTGTACAACCTTGGGGGAAGTGTGGAAGTCCCATTAGGTGATGATGGTTAAATACACTTGTTTGAATAAAGAGGTTTTTAAAAAGAGCACTTACTGTAGGCACTCAGAACTGGGTAATAATATCCAGGTCTAGATCATGGGCCCAGTCGTGGTGAGTCAAACCTCCCGGCAGTGGGCATGTCCTGAATACTCGACAGGCCATTTGTTACACCGAAACTTAAACGTCACTGACTAAATGGAGTAATTTAGGAAGTTCTCTCAACAGCTAACAGCATTAGCCCTGGCCAGGTAACTTGATGGATAACTTGTCGAGTCGGTACCAAAGATGTATGTTCCCTGAAGACCACCATGTAATTGGCACGTTCACTGCAAAAAGAAAAAAGAAAAAGATAAATTATTTATTTTCCGTGATGACTGACTTACCAGAATACGTTTTCATAGCTGTGGTGAAGGAGCAGCCACCATTATCAGAAATGGACTGACTGAGGTTTCATGAAAGGCCATGTATCTGTTGGTGGAAGGGGCTGAGAACTTGAGGTTTGTCTCCCTGAATAATAAAAACAGAAAAATACTCAACAAATCATGTATAAAGCACAGAGAGCAGGCGAGACTAGAGAGTGAGGGATATATCATATTCACGATGCCAGACAGATAGAGAGGCCTTCCTTTGAGGAGGCCGGGTGCCAGTACCCACAGTCTCTGTTGTGAAACATGACTGTGGTGCCGGGGGTCTTTCGATATAGAAAACCATAGAGCTAGTCAGTTTAGATTAGCCGATACTTTGTTAAAATGGGTTTCACTCTGTTATTTGTGCTCAGTGTTGCAACAGTTGGGCTGGGCTGAAGTTAGAGATGACCGCAAACCAACCAACAACACCTCGGGGGATAAGAGTTCGCAAGAGTCATATATTTTGAAGTCAGTTATTAAAATATTGTCATTCACGAGCGAGAGCCAAAGCTAATTCATTCAGAGATTTAAATCATGTGAGTTGGGTTTGTGTTTGGGAACAGGGTTGCTCAGCACCCCCCCCCCTCTCCCCCACCCCCCCCCCCCCCCCCCACACACACACACACTCCTGTTATGGAAGGGTTTAGTCAGGCACAAAAAAATAACGTTGGCTAGGTTAGCTTGCTCAGCGATAGAGCGCTTGTTTGGTTGTCCTTTTGCTGTTGCTAGCTATGGCTACGAGGGAAAGAAAAAACGACTCGTGTTTATTTTGTTATCAACATCATCATAATACGCTTATCCCGAGTCAGCAGCTTGAGCAGGGGACCCCCAAACTTCTCTTTCCCGGTCCACATTTTGTTATAATATTTATAATAGGTAGTGAACATTTTGGTTCAAAATAAAGTTTGGCTTTGTTACGTTCTTGGCCTCCAATGACCATGCCCCCCCTCCCCTTCCTGTGGTAAGGGGGGGGGGGGGGGGATAAAAGACCTGTTAAAAAGCTTTCACACTTTCTCCTACTTATGGGTGGCCCTGGGTTTTGTACGACTTGGTGTTGATACAGTACTGCGGCCAGACAACCATTACTGATGCAACAGACACGTGGAAGCTGGAAGCTGGTATAGACTGTATTGGAGGAAGAACATAACTCGGTTCCGTGTCCGGTAGATTCATTTCCCACGACATGGGGCTCCACATTTGTTCCCATTTCGTCAGTGTTCACGGAGCTTTCTGAAGAGGCCGGTGATGATTGGCAATGTTCCTGTGGTAAGGGGGGGGGGGGGGGGGGATAAAAGACCTGTCAATGAGCTGAGGCAGCCTGTGAAATATGTTCTGCATGATGACCTCACCGCTGTGGTTTTAATATGGTCATGGCTTCCCCCAGCTGCCAGGAAGCAGTGGGGTTTCCAAGCAAGTGGAGAGCAGATTGAACCTTTCAAGTGTCTTCCGGTGCAACAGCTATAGTGTCAGCATCCCTATTCCCTTCATGGGGTTTGTATTTAAAATGATGGAGTAGTCCTTTCTCAAACCCAGTCAATGCCTGTATGACCAAGGCGTGCTAGTTGGATTGTTGTTTCAGGAATATTACAAATAGAATCTGACCTGGGAAAGGTATGGCTGGTGGTACGCAAATGGAAGCTCCAGCCAGCACTTTGTTTGAAGCATACTGACACTTTAATATGTGGGAGATTGCATATTAATCTCAGAATTATTACTGAAGTAGTATAAATGATGTCTCTTTTCTCTCTCCTCCTCCATTCAGGGAAATATAAAAAGCCTCCATTTTAAAAATTGGACATGTAGAGTATAGTTGTGGATTATCAAGAGGTTGTCATCACAGCTTCTTACTGCACCTCCAGCAAGAGAAACCTGTTTTTCTTCTAAGATAAGCTCCTGAAAAGAAAAAAGGACAGTTAGCTCTGTTTTCACTTTTAAAGGATAATTCTGAATCAATATAACACAAGCAATCAGTCCCGAGAACCTGAGGCTGTGTGCCCTAATTTCTGCTGTCTTTTTATCATCCTGAAACAAAGCCTTCTCAACCCAGCTCTCTGTCACGGACACTGGGCCAGAGCCCTAACTCTCCTATTTGAACGCCCCCTCGCCCCCTCCCTCTTGCAGACATGTAGTCCTCCTCCTTCTCTGAGAACTCTTTTCAGAAAGCTGCCCTCTATGGTTGTAAACTCCATCTTGAAACTTGTATCCTTGTCCTCCAGCTCCTTCTGGATGCTTTTCTCCAGAGAACCATGTTTGGTTTTTCTCCCATTTAAAAAAAAATCCATCTATCTATCTATCTATCTATCTATCTATCTATCTATCTATCTATCTATCTATCTATCTATCTATCTATCTATCTATCTATCTATCTATCTATCTATCTATCTATGAGACAATGACTTCCAGGAAAGGGGAAAATTAACTGCTCTCACATTTCAAAGAAAGGATGAAAATAAAAGTATTTTTTCTTCTGCAGGCTTTTGGTGACATCTATAGAACATGCTGTTGAGTTGTTGTGCATTGCCCTCTTGTGTCAAATAGTTGTAAGCGCAACTTGACACGTCATCTGTCACGCGTGCGCAGTAGCGTGGGACTGAAAAAAATTCAAACTGGACGGCGGGTAGTTGAAGCTTTGTTCTTTGTCGAGTCTTCAACCAAAAGTGTAAGAAAATGACCAGCACGTTAAAAGGAATTACTCTGAAAGGGAGCGCGGAGATGGTGGCCGAGTTTTTCTGTAAGTATGTGTATGATTCGCATTTGAATTTGTTTTTAACTGCTCGTTTTTAACGCCTTTGGACACGCATGCATGCAGTGCTAATATGCTACTGGGCCCGTTTAACATTGGTGGAGTTTTAGCACGCTCAGCAAGGCGATGGAGCTACGGGAAAATGTATTTGGTCGAACATACTCTCTCAATTACATCATATAACCAAAGAAACTCAAATGTTGTTGTTAAAACTTCATTGTTTCATAGCTAGAACGTGCTCACGTTGAAGTGCACCGCCCCCAGGACTTTACAGGTCGAGCGTCTCAAACGTAGCAGGATAATGACTTCAGTTGACCGTCAAAATAACATGCGAGGTGCATCCAGTGTATTACAGTATGCCGAATTCACCACACCACTGTAACGTAAATCCTGATCATGATGGAGACAAAGAGCAGCAGTGCAGGTACAAACTTACCTGTCTGAGATGCCCATCAGCAGGAGTGAAAACGTATTGTAGAGGATCAATAAAAACCGTACTCTCTCTGGCTCCATTCGCCCGGACCTACCTCTCTGCACCGTGCACTAGCGTTGACAGCGAGCGCTTGTTTAGCACGGATGGATACGAGGTTTACGAGAAAGGAAGCACTGTCCGGTGACAAGGCAGTGAGATGCTCCTCTTTTTAAGGAAAAACCTTCCACTAATGTCCAAAGTTGTTGCTAGTAATACATTGCCAATTTCATGTCACTTCCTTGAGTGCATGTGTGATTCTGCGGAATGTCGGGGGCAGACAGTACATACTCAAAATAGTATTTAGAGAATACATAGTCTAGTCACAGTTAAAGTTATTGTGGACACAATGCCAGTGACCTTTTTTACATTGAACATCCTGATAGTACAGCTTTAACTGTATATTTCAATATTGTTTGTTTGACTCTCTTCACCACAGCGTTTGGCATCAACAGCATCCTGTACCAGCGGGGCATCTACCCTCCAGAGACATTCACCAGAGTCACCCACTATGACATGAGCCTTCAACTCACCACCGACCCCAAGCTGAAGGCCTACCTCACCAACGTGGTGTCCCAGATGAAAGGTAGCCTACAGTGGATTGCTTATTTATTTATTTTTACATTGAGTGCCTCACAATGGGTCACGGATGATTTTCAATGAAATGGATAATGTGAATTAAAGGTGGAGTCAGGAATTCTGGAGAACGCTTTTTGTCAAATTAACTTTTTGTCACAGTCTGTGAATATCTCCTCATGATCTGCTGCCCGTCTGTACTGTGTGTGTGTGTGCTGAAAAAAAATCCAGTGTTAATACACAACCTAGGATCTGTAAACAGGTATGTAAACAAAGGGGGCCCACCGTAGGTAGCAACTTGCCATTTTATAGAGCCTAGGCTGTGTATTAAGGGAATTATTTTTGCGCACACACAGTATGAACATGTAGCGGTTGTGAGGAGATATTTACTGATTTTGACAACAAGCATTCTCCAGTATATCTGACTCCACCTTTAACTTGTATTGTGTGTTTTTCTTTAAATGGTGAATATAATTACAAAACAGAGTCTTCAGTTGCTCCAATCAGGACTGTCTTTTAATAATAATTAAATGTATATATTTGAAGTGTGCTAATATATGAAAGCCCATTCAGACTGCAGCATCAGATCAATGAGAGAGTGTGTTCTCCATGTTTCAGAGTGGCTGTTTGAGTGCACAGTGCAGAAGCTGGTGTTGGTGATCACGTGTCTGGAAACCAACGAGGTGCTGGAGAGATGGCAGTTTGACATCCAGTGTGACAAGTCGGCCAAGGAGAGCAGGTCAGCGCCTCTCTACTGGTTGTGTTAATGGATTTGTAACCATTTAAATGCAAAATATATCAGAAAATCTGTTGGGAGTCGCGGTTCAAAAGGGTCCCAGCAAATCGTGGCATTTGTGCAAACCATTTTTCTGTCACTCATTTGCACGTCGGGTCAATAACATTTTAACACTGTAGGTCTATGAACCTGGTTGGAGTGGATGCCCTGATTCTAGTGAGAGCTGAGCAGTCTACTTCCTGGATAGTTCTCCCACTTAGAACAACATGTTCGACAATAGTAAAACCTCAAATTGCACCTATCAGAAATTAATTCTCATAGTAATTTCTAGGGATGGGCATAATTAATCGATGATCGATCATTGATCGTTAAGAATTGTCGATCACGTGAAATTGTTATCGATCATATAGTCGTTGTTTTTGCGAAGTGTGCATTTCACTATATGGCAGCAGCAGCACCAAAGACTGTATGGGCAGCAATTATACATCCTACCAGCAGGGGGAGATACTTAACTAGTAGTAGGAGACAACAGAACATGCTCTGGCAGCATCGTGCAAGCTCCCTTAGATGTCAAAACATAAACATGAAGAAGTCAAGGCGAAGTTTGGCATCGGACAGCTTTATAACCGAAAATAACTAAGTTCATTAAACATTATGAAGCCTTGTATAAGCGCAAAACCTCAGCAAACCGTATTATGTACCACTTGTACATTGAAGCCTACATCCGACCCTGTTTAACATGTCACGTTAGCGCGGCTAACTTTAGCGTCTATGCTTTCCTACTTCTCCTTCATCAGGGAACTAATTTGCACATTTTGTTTATTAGATGAAGTAACGTTAGGTCCTTTATCACTCAGAGAAACGTGCCGTGCCCTTATGCAGTCTTTGGCAGCATCTTAGGAGGCGCATATGTTAAGCGCTCTGAGTGAGAGAAGAGCGCTATATAAATAAAATTTATTATTATTATTATTATTATTATATGTGTTAAAAGGTATCGTAGCATTGGCTCCTTGTTGGCTCATAGCCTCGGGCTTTAACCAGCTCCGCATTTTATTATTATTTTATTTTTAAAAGTTGCCTTATCTTAATGGATTGTCGTTTGCCTTGAAGATCTTGGAATAAAGATGTAATTGAGTAAAAACCTCTTGTATACAGTCTATGGTAAAAAATGCTGTATTTTGGATGTTCTGTTGGCATTTTTTAATATGTAAAATGATAACGATTAATCGATAATTGATCGTTAATTTTCCCGATGATCGATCAATGACATTTCTTAGAATACCCATCCCTAGTAATTTCCCATATCATTTAAATCATTGTGCACTTGTCCATGGACAGTCCTCACGTGGACACTTCCAGCTTGCTGTACAGTGTGTGTGTGTGTGTACACTTGACTTTGTATTGTGCATGTTGACTCATGTGTTGTCATGTGTTCCCCAGCGCTCCCAGAGAGAAGTCCATTAAGACCATTCAGGATGAGATTCGCTCCGTCATCAGACAGGTGACAGCCACAGTGACCTTCCTGCCTCTGCTGGAGACACCATGTGAGTAGACACACTTTACTGTATTTCTTTCCACCAACAAAACAATGTTTGACTCGGGCTGTGCTTCCGATCCCCATACTTCCCTGCTGTTTAGTATGGTAGAAAAAGATTTAGGGTGTCCCAATACATGTGGTTAAATGCAGTATTGTGAAAAATACTCTGATGACCTACATCCGGTCGTAATTTTTAGTGTAGAAATCAACATGCTTGTTTAGCAGTTCTGCGCACAATCCACTCGACAGAGCTTCTGATTGAAAACAACCAGCAATGAGATGGATATATATGTAAGAGGCAAGTTCAAGGTGTTATGAAATGCATGAGTAAAAGTATGTCCCAATTGTGTGCCTGCTGCCAACTACATACTACTTATGATCAGCTGTAGAATAGTAAAAAAGAGAGTATGGGTTTTGGAATGCAGGGTCAGTTTCAGATATGGACTCGTCAGTTGACCATTGCCCTCCTCCTGTCCAGGTGCATTTGACCTCCTGGTCTACACAGACAAAGACCTGGAGGTTCCTGAGAAATGGGAGGAGTCTGGGCCTCAGATCATCGACCAATCAGAGGAGGTGCGTCTGCGTTCCTTCACCACCTCCATCCACAAGGTGAACAGCATGGTGGCCTACAAGAAGACCGACTAAAACATGGTCCCCTCCCCTTTCCTCCAATGAGCTGTATATAGCACCAACCGCTGCCCCTTTAGAGAACACAATAGATTTTACACTGCCCTATCCTACCTCACTGTCTCTATCTCTCTGTCCAATAAGTGTTATCTATAGCTGTCTATATTTTCTGAGCTTCATTTTTCTTTTCAAAAAGAATGTGGCAGCAACCTGCTCTGTCAACACTGATGTAAATATTTCTCATCAGCAGTGATTTGTCTATTGTTTTTGCCTTTTTTCTTTTGCATTGTCTCCCTCTCTTTCAAGTTGTCAACATCTGTTTTAGAAGCTAGTGGTTTATATGTTCAACTTTTATGAAATGTCAAAAATAAATATCTTTCACAAATGTTTCTTTTTGTGGTTATTGCTGCTTTTGACCAGTAGGTGGCAGTGTACACTGGGTGATTCTGTTAGGGTTGACAGTTCACCAACAAGCCCATGATGAGATGTTAAAAAACTGAGACTGAATCAGTTAGGAAATTAAATATATATATATATATTTTTTAAAGAAGTACAGAGGTCAGGTAACAAGTCCTGCAGACCTATGCACACAACATCTAGGGACAAAACGATAAGATACAAATGATCCTTCAGTGCATGTGCATCTACAAAAGTGCTTTAGTTTAGATGGCTGCCGGGCCCATCAATGCAGATCGAGAATGAGGGTTTTGTTATATAAAGTGATCTGTAAGTGTAACAAAATGGCCAACTTCTTTATCATTGACCGTTGTCTTTGAATTGAAAACTAGTCATGACAAATATGTTTTTTTCTTCTTAAGCAGAGGAGTAGACACTAAAAACAATACACAATCATGGCCTTTACTTAGTGATTGATGTCCACTGGTACATATCCAGTAGACGCCCTAACCACTACTGCTAACTGTGCTGCCAAGGAGCTCTTGAGTATCAAAGAATAAGTACTGAAAGCAACCTAGTTAGATTTATGATAATGTGAACTTATCCTTTGATTAGAATAATCTTTCTCCAAATATTTGAGTCTTCAATATAGGCAAAGTTTTTTCTTTTTCTAATGCTTTATGATTGAAGACCTGTAGCTAAGCAGGATTTTCAAAGCTATTGTTTTGGTACCATAGCTGTAAACTCTACTTGACCTCAAGTTTGAAATTAAACAGTCGATTGCAGTGCTGTTACTTGAAATGTTTGGTCCAGAGTCAGCTTAAAGGTTTACAACACTACACCCCCAAATTCTGCTGGAACCCTCTGATGCAACAGACTGATAAGTACTCAGTGTAGCATGGACAGAGACAATTAAGCTATGACAATCACTTGAGGGACACAATTTTGTATCAGAGGCCGTAATAGAAAAATCACATGCCAACAAGAATCCAAGCAAAAGTGTGTAATAAGGGCTGAAATGTTTGGCCGTGTGTCACCAGAACTGTAATACAATGGAAAGTTGTCACCATTGGACAGCAGGCATATCTGCTTTATGTAATTGAGAGTGACCTTAGTGCCCTGATACATTCTGAATTATTTCATACGATCAGAGCTCCGTTCAGCAATTGAGCTTTGAAGTTTAAAAAAATAAATAAATAAATTGAACCGAGTCTTTTCACTGGTTAATATTGTAAACATCAATTCAATGAAATAACTGTAGCTAAACTGAAGTCATGATGTGTATTTGCTTATCAGTTTCTCAGATCTGAATAATGTGTGTCAGCACAGTCATAAAACAGTTGGTCAGGACAGGCTGTCCACAATCCAGCGCAAACATTACTTTTAGTCATTAAAATGGGATGTAAAAATAGTCTTTTATAGGGGGGAAAGCATTTAGACAAAACGTTTTTTTTCTCTCTTTTAATTGTGAATTGGTCTTATTTTATCACAACAAGGCAGTGGAAAAATCTAGACCAATTTCCCATTGAAATTACAGGCCTAGTCTTTGGCTCCTTTACATTTTGAAAAAAAGAAAGAAAAAGGTTTAAACAACACAATATGGTACATTTCAAAATGCCATCTGAAAGAGTTGTTCCTAAGAAAGGTTCTTCAAAAAAGCAGAGATGGGATTTTCTTTTCTTTTTTAAGTACGAAAACTACTTTTCCTCTATAAAGAATTGTGTGCTCTTGATAAAAGGATGGCCTTACAATATAGAAACTCTAATAAATATATAAAACGAAAATAAATATGCAATAGTTAAGACAATGAGTGAAAAAAAATGTTACAAAAGACTCAAACCCTTGAAGTGTGTGTGTGCTGTGAATGAAGACATATTAACCCATTTAATCCCATCGGTCACAAAAGTGACCGTAAAAAACATTTCCAGTTTAAAGGTCCTAAAAATGTTACTGAATGGAGAATCAACCTATTTCCAGAAAATACTGATGTTAAAAAAACTCCCAAACACATTTGTGCAGTTTCATATGTTTAGTGTAAATTGTCACATGATCAGAGCTGATTACTTCCTGGTTGCACCATCCGAGGAGGATGGCTGCATCAAAGCACCAACAAAAGAGGTCAGTAAAGAGGGTTAACATAAAGATGAGACAAATATTTTTGGTACACATCATCTTCAAGGTGTCTAGTATTGACAGGTCTATTTACCTTAACTCAACTATGTTCAGTATGGTCACAGCATGAGTAAAGTTGTTGATGGCAACAATAGTGACCGGTGGGATAACACAGTGTAGCTAGCTAGCTAACTTTCTACTCTGTTCTTCCTTTTAGCTTAACTTTGAATGAAATTCTCTGTATGTTGGACCTTGTGGACCCTTCAGACAAGGCATGCAACATTACAGTTGTCCCTCAAAGTGAGAAAGACGCTGTCGTCAGTGACTGTGACAGTGATGGGTCAGACATGGACTTTGAGGGTGAGACAGGCCATTTGCCCGCTAGGCTGCTAAACGCAAGTGCTGAACTTATGCAAAGAAATCATGAAACAGATGTTATCAGTGATGATAACTCCCTCCTCACCACTACCCCACTTCCACCTCCTGTTGATTCTGAAGAGCCATGTTCATCTACCCACCAGACAGACAGGGTGCAGACAGACGAGCCAAGGACCAAGTTGCAAGTGGTCAAAAATAAAAACCGAACCTTCAAACGATCTAAGAGGCCTGTCACAGCAGGTATTCCAAAACACACAGTATACAGCCCAAATGCTGCAGAATGTGTTAAACAAAACTGCCCCAGCCCAATGGATGTTTTCCTACTAATGTATCCACCCACCCTTAGAGAGCTAACCCTTGAAATGTCCAACCTCTACTCCACCCAGACCAAGGGCAAGCAACTGAGTCTAACAATGGATGAACTCTTAACATTCTATGGAATACTGATCACATCTGGGTACAGCTCTGTCCCAAGAAGACACATGTACTGGTCACTTGACAATGATGTACACAATGAAAGCATTTCCGATACAATGCGAAGAAATCGCTTTGATGAAATAATGGCATCAGTTCATGTGGTTGATAACACTCAAATCACTGATGATCCATTTTTTAAAGTCAGGCCCGTCTTTGCTGAGCTCAATCAGTCATATAAAATCATGCCATTTCAGGAATGGCTGTCAGTGGATGAAAGTATGGTCCCATACTATGGCCGACATGGATGTAAGCAATTCATAAAAGGTAAACCAATCCGTTTTGGTTACAAGCTATGGAGCCTTGCCTCATCGAGTGGTTACATGCATCACATGGAGCCATATGGTGGTTCCCACACCCTCCTTCCTGAGACTGGGTTAGGTCAGGGACCCAGCGTAGTTCTTGGCCTTGCAGAGCAGGCTGAAGTGCCTCAAGGTTGCAAATTCTTCCATGACAACCTCTTCACTTCGCTTGCACTCCTCGGTGAAATGACAAAAAGAGGGTATGGGAGCTGTGGAACAATGAGACAAAATCGTCTGTTTGATGTCCCATTCACATCACAGAAAAAATTCATGAAATTCCCCCGGGGAACATCTGAAGTCCTGACTGAGGAAGAGAAGCTGTTGGTCCGTTGGAAAGACAACAACATTGTCACAGTGGGGACAAACATGGAAGATAAATACAGTGAGACCTCTGTAAAGAGATGGAACAAGCAGCGGCGTGCATTTGACACAGTCAAACAGCCAAAATGCATCAACCAATACAATGAGCATATGGGTGGTGTTGACCTTCACGATCTACAGGTTTCAAGATACCACATCTCGATCAGGTCCAAAAAATGGTGGTGGCCCATCTTTGCATGGTCCCTCAGCAGTGCACTAACAAACAGCCATCTCTTTTACAGAGATGTCATAGGAGGGACCATTGACCTGCTCACCTTCTCACGTACAGTGGCACAGTCTCTTATGCAAAGGTTTGGCAGAAAACCACTGAGCCACGGAAGGAAGTCTCTACTGGCTGCTTCTGTAGAAAATCAGGGAAGATTTGACAAAACTTCTCACTGGCCAATCAACACCATGCATCGATTCCAGAGATGTCGTCATTGTGACAAACGCACTACTTATGCATGTGAAAAATGCACAGCACCACTGCACATTGAATGTTTCAAGGCCTACCATGGGCAGTAGAAAAAGAGATCGGGACCAATAAAAGAAAAATAGAAAAGTCTGCAAGAAATAAGGAGTAAAACATACTATAGGATGAAATGTTGACAAAAAAGAGGTTTTTGAAAAGGTCAGTTCATATCAGTCAAGCAATGACCATAGTTGTGATGCACATGCACTTAGTTCTGAGGCCTTTATGTACAGTAAGTAAAGTTTTGTTTAGTGCTGGCTTCTACTTGAATGCAAGTTACCTCTATTCTGAGTGGTCCGTTTAGTTTTAAAGACGCATATGTCTTCAGTTCAGTGTCACTGAACACTCCATAGTGTTCAGTGAATGTTGCACTAAAATGTTACAATTACAATGTTAAAATGAATTATGCACTAAAATACTACTAGTATTAAACAAAAGTGCAAGGTCAAATGTTACAACAAAGTTACCATATGAATGTTTTAATAAATGTTAAGATAATAATGTTAATGCTGATGGGTGTCTTTTCGTTTTTGCTTTCATTTGTCGTATTCATGTTTTTCATATGTGAAACAGTCACACTAACATGTGATAAAGAACACTAGCATATTTTAATACATGCTGATACTGGTACTGCCAGTAACAAAGCTCTATATTCCAACCCAGATATAATTGAGCTGAACTATGAGAAATTTGATGACTGGAAACAAGAAAAACATAAAATCAGTACATACATTATCCCACCGGTCACAATTGTGGCCGACAATAAAACACACTTTTTAACCTATTTTTCCATGAAAATTTCCCAAAATAATGATAGACTATTTCAAAGGGTTACCAATAGCACATGATTTGGATATTTTCATGTCTGGAAAAAATTTGGGATTAAATGGGTTAAACAAGCTTATCAGCTTACTGTGACACTATGTAAAGTATAAAGTAAGTACAATATCTGTATCCCACTGGAATGGTGCTGATCCTCAGGGATCTATGTCGTACCATCAGTGCTGCCCTACATTTCACTACCTGTGAGCGATAGTGTAGGTGAGACTTCAAGATGAAAGCCACTCTGTGCAAAAATAAAAATGGCTATGGTAATAAATATAGCTTAGTGCTGACTCTGTTATGTCCTCTGGTGAGTGAAAGCCATGAAAGAATGGTGTCGACAGGAAGACAAGTCTCACAAAACTCGGCGAAATGAGCATGAACTATGAAAACAAGGAACAGGTCCAATGAACACAGAACTGTGCACGTCATTTCCACTCGTTCGTCATGGGAGTTTCCTTGCGGTTAAATTAGTTTATGTTTTTAAGTTAAGTTTTCTGACAACTTGTGTCCTTTTTTTCATAGTTTTGGCCATCACCATCATTTCTATCCCTTTATAATATGTACTTAAAAAAGGTTATTGTTGTGAACTGGGAACATGGTGAAATTAGTTGTTTGATGATCAGAATTCTTTTAAACAAGCTAGCAATTTGGCCAGGTTGCAATGGCATGGCTCTATGATGGTTAGTTGGTTCACCAATGTGGTCCATACTGATTAAATGCTAGTCAAACTAATAAAAAATAAACAAAACATTGTTATACATACTCTGTGGTTAGTGCTAATAAGCAAATGTAAGTATGCCAACACGCAAGAAACATTATCCAGTACCTCAATATAGTACCATCAGCATGCCATCTGTCCATGATGTGAAACCATTTAGCATGTAATGTTAGAATTTATCTCAAACCACTGCTAAAGCTAATTCTTTAGTCTTGTTTGGCGATGCCGCTATATACCTAGAATTGAGCAATTTACTTGGTGAGCCTTTTTATTACAGATGGGACGGACGGATCGACAAGCCTAGGAAAGACCATCATTGTAAAAGACTGGAATTAATCTTCAAGTGTTAGAAAACACTCATAGCATAAGTTGGGGAATATACCTGCTCAAAAGTTGAAGGGAAAGTGTAACTGCCCACTTTTTTTTCTCTTTCTTTTTGTAGGGAAATTCTTTTTCTTTTTCAAAGCATGCACATAGCATGTAATTGTCCTCTTAGGTATCATACTTATTTCACTTCATTTTGTGAGACTGGGTCGGACAGGGCGAACCCTGGAAATTTGTGTTGGTTGAAGAAGAAGCTGGTTTTGTAATCACACCAGGCCGTTGACAATCCCCTTCTCGCACTCCTCTGCCAAACGCTTCCAATGCTGCCGGTTTTTCTGACATCCTTCCAGCAACGGCGAACAATACTCCGACATGCCAGACAAGGTCTGTGACAGAGACAAGGATATTTGAATTAAAAAGGGAAACTATAATGAGCATTGTTTTTAAATACAAAATGTATTTATTTGACAGCTTGTTTCACGTTTCACATTTTTTCACAATTTGAAAAGGGCACACGGCATCTTTCCAGCAAGTGGGAAATACTAGATTGAATTTCCAACATTGCCATTGGCAAAAAGCCTTTTGCAGCTATTAATTTGGTTTCACTGGTTTCCAAAGACAGCAAGTTAAATGGGTTGGATTTACCTCATATAACTGAGTGCAGATGGCATCAATAAAGGACACCTGCATGCTGGGAATCTTATCTCTTTTCTCACGATTCATCAGGTCCTAAAGTGAAAGGATAAATACAAAAAGGCATACAAAACACATTAGAGCAGAACCAAAATGCTTGCACTCATGCTTATAGATGACATTTTCCATTTTCTTCAGTTTCTTTTGACAGTATTTAATGTTCATTTGGTATGCTATTTTCACGAAAAGTCACAATTCCGCCAGAGTTACCAATTGCAAGCGCTTGAATGTTGGTGGAAAAAAACCTCTAAGGTTAACCATAATAATATTTCTAACATGCAATTGGTTAGGGCATCAATAGTATGAAAATAGAAAAATATGACTTTGAGTATCATCTTGTCTTTGGATCACAACAACCAGGGGAAATTACATGAAGATTGAAAACGAAAGGGCCCGGACCGGATCCCTGAGGGACACCACAGCTTTGTTTTACATGTTAGAAAGGGTTTTGTCACACCAAGTTAACCCTGAAGTGACACACTGCACTTACGCTGGGCTCAATGTTCAGCTCGCGTCTCTCCTTATCGCCCTGTTCAAAGAACTCAGTGGCTACCAGCTCGGCAATCTGAGAGACAAGAGAAGCAAACCTTTAATGCATCATTACAAGGTCAACACACATTGCCTGTTAGGGGTACACACACATTCCACTTTTCAAACTAAAGCCTTCACAACTTCCTCTGTCAACATCACTATAAAATCCTAGGGTTTGATTTGGATAAGATCCATCTCGGGAGGGTTTATGACATCCAACTAGGCAAATCGCAATGCTACTCTATTATTGTATTGGAAACCCTCTGGCATAGCTGTGGAAGTTTGAATTTCAGTGAACATCCTATGAGGCTGATGTTGACATCCTACCATGGAGAAGACATCATTTTTCTTCACTGCCACAGTCAACATTTTGAAATTGGAACATTATCAAACACATGAGAAAAAAAATAGAGTTACCAAAAATGTGCAAAAAGAAGTCAAAGTAAACAAGCTTAACCAAGGCATGCAAAAGGCATCACGAAAGAAAGAATAGTAGTGAGAGAAAGAGGGTATGTATGGGGGCAAGTCGAGAACAGAACAGAGTCAAATTGAGTAAAAAAAGAGGTAGAAGTCTGCCAAAAGAGTGGTAGTCATTCTGAGCTAATGGTCTCCGTCTGTTAGCACAGAGGCTAACGAGACGCGACTGCTGCCTCGGGCTCTAATCATTACCACTCAGTGTATGTGTGTGTCGAAGCCATCTGCAGCCCACTGAAGAAGTCTCTAATCAAGGTTCAGTACTACAGAGCCGCAGGGCCGACTCGGACTGGGTTTCGTATTATGGCCGACTAAAACCAACACTATGCGTGAGGCAAAACGTTAACCGGTGAGGCTAAGTAACTCCGTCTTTATTTACTTGCCCGCATGTCAGTCAATGCACAGCGGAGCAACTCAGCTCCGTGTCAAAATACCCGCAGTGGTCAGGGGCCGCTTCATTAGACTTCCAACAACCGCAAGAGAGACTTACTACTGGATTTATGGAAGCATTTCTAACTGTTAGCTTTGGAGGGATGCTTGCACACACACCAAAGCCATATGTTTGTCATCAGGATGGCCGAGCAAGTAAAACTGTTCGAGGTCATTGGTCCTTTAAGGCCATGCTAGATCAAATCAAGTCAACTTACTTGGGAGGCCGACAAGGGGGAGTCACGACTTAGAGACTGAGATCAGAACAATGGGAACAATTCTGATTCTAAACCAATTGGGTCTCACTCTTGTAGTTTTCTGCATCATTTCAATTAGTTGAGACCACACACCGCCCTCAACAAGGTGATTGTGGGGATTTTGGAAAGTGCTGAATTCCCTACGAAAAGGAACCTCCAGTCCAGACAATTGGAACTACGAAAAAAAGACTAAAAAGATAATTAATGCACTACGGATAGAACAGGTAACTTTCTAGGCCTGTGCCATATGTCAAGATAACATTCTGTAAATACATTCTGTAAATGCAGGTCTTGTGAGAACTCCCGGGCTGTCCTTGGCCCATGACCGAGTAATCTTAATTCAAGACTGTGTCAAACATTCTGGATGCTACCAGGAAAGGAAGCACCTTTTATGTCCTTCCCCTCTCTCTCCCCCAACATTTCCTGTGTATCTTTGCACTGTCAGATGTGAAAGAAAGGCTCAATGCAGCCCACACTGTTTTTATTTATGTTAATGATCTATGATTGTTTAAAGCTGCGCTAAGTTATAACCTGATATTATTATGGAGCCACAGACTATGAGCAATGCAAAAGGTGTGGGTTGAAGTGACAAACACACAGAGAATTCTAACCAACACCGGACATCCACTCAGCTCTGCAGTTGTGTTAGTTTTTGATTCATTGTCATCTACGTAGTATTGCAGGCAGCTATTTTCAACGGAAGAAGCAATACGATAAAGGGTTCGATAGAGCATCCTGACATGTAAGGATAAACTGCCATCTGAAAATAATTTAAACTAAAGCCGAAGTGAAAAACTTCATCTAGGCTGAGGACAAAGAAGACATAACCTTCCCTTTAGTACTTGCAGATGAGAGGCACAGTTTTGTAATGAGAACTGGATGATGTGTGAGTGCTCTTTTGTGTGTGTGTGTGTGTGTGTGTGTGTGTGTGTGTGTGTGTGTGTGTGTGTGTGTGTGTGTGTGTGTGTGTGAATTTGCGTAAGAGGGAACATATTTGCATGTGTATGCATGTTTACTGCGCTGAATGTTTTTCGAGGTGTCACCTAAGGATAGGGGCACAGCTGTTCTAATTAATGAGCACTCGCTTTTTAACACACACACACACAAACGTAGAGCGTGTGCCTGTCTGAAAGTGAATCCAACAGCCTAACAAAGGTCAGCATGGATATTAAAAGCAGGGATGGTTAAGGAGAATGGATGACACCCCAAATGCATGGGACTGATTGAGCGATAGAGAGAGGGTGACAGAGGGAGTGAAATTGCAAAATCTACAAAAACATGATGCGTATGTGCTTCACGATCACGGATACAAACCTTTCTGCACCTCAGGCCACAGCCTAATCAGTGATACCACAGCAGGTTTCTTCTCATTAGCTTCCAAAGGCGGAACAGCAGCTGCTTTGAAATCTCTGATTACGCATGTGGCCTGAAGGGTGTCATGCAAGGGAAGACGAGGCAGAACAATTTGACTTGTTTTTCATGCTGTATAAGGATGAATACTGACACTAATACTGAAGGAAGAATGGATACCAGAGAAAGAGGCCAAAGAACTGTCTTTCAACTGACACAAATAGATAGATAGATAGATAGATAGATAGATAGATAGATAGATAGATAGATAGATAGATAGATAGATAGATAGATAGATAGATAGATAGATAGATAGATAGATAGATAGATAGATAGATAGATAGATAGATAGATAGATAGATAGATAGATAGATAGATAGATAGATAGATATTTACCCTTTTTTGCACTGGCCAGGGTTTGGTGATGGCTGAGATGTCACATGCAGTCATCAGCATTGACCTGAAGCGGGAGAAACATTGACACAATTCAAGTAGAATTTTTAGCATACATTCTTCACTTCATAGATTAACTTGTTATTTATAAAGAACAGTTGATTTAACTAAACAAAGTAATGTTAAGCATACAGAAGTCTCACTTTTAGTTGCCCTAATAAAGAAAGAGATTAGCATTCTTTGTGTGAGATCAAAGGATCGGTATCAATATCAAGCCAGTGTGTTTAGCAGGGAATCAGGATGTGATTAGCCTAGCTTAGCATATGACTGGAAGCAGGGGTAAAACACAGCCTATTAAGCTACTTTTAAGATTCCTTAAAGGCCTACTTCACCGGTTTGAATATGAAGGTGCATTGAATTCTGAGATCCTATGTAGTATAAATGTGCAAATTTTTTTTAAATTGGTTCATCCTAGCCTGAGAAAAGGCAGAAAGAGTTTTTTTTAACCCTATATTAATCTTACTGTGACATCACAGTAAGATAAATATAGGGTTAAAAAAAAATTACTTTGTAAATATTACTGTGATGTCACAGTAGGAGAAATCACAGTAATATTTACAAAGTAAGGTTTTTTTTTTAACCCTATATTTATCTTACTGTGATGTCACAGTAAGATTAATATAGGGTTAAAAAAAACACTCTTTCTGCCTTTTCTCAGGCTAGGATGAACCAATTTCAATTTTTTTTGCACATTTATACTACATAGGATCTCAGAATTCAATACACCTTCATATTCAAACCGGTGAAGTAGGCCTTTAAGTGCCCATTAGTTTTAGCTACATTTCATTGAACTTAGTTGGCAAACCTATTTGGGTGTTTCTTGGCAAGCAATATCCTTGTGCATCTTCCCCAAGTGCTGTTGTTACAGAGAGGTTGCCAGGTTTGGTTCCATTTTGCCAGTACAGACACAGAAAGCACCAACTGTATCTGGACACCAGTGTGTTAACTGTATAGAATATCTTAGAGGATGGATAAATAACATTTTAAATGTTTTATATTTTTTGTTGAGCTTTGGACAGAGCCAGGCTAGCAGTTTCCCCCTGTTTTCAGTCTTTATGCTAAGCTAGGTTAACCCCGTCCTGACTCCAGCTCTGTACCTAACACACATACCTCAGATTGATATGAATGTTTTCATCGCACTTTAAGTAGAAAAGCAAATGAACATATATGGTATTTCCCAGAATGTTAAACTATCCCTTTAAAATCAAAGTGTGTATTGTATGTTGGTCGTTTTCATGTACTCAGTGGGTGTGAGTTTTGATGGATCGGTGCTCACCTCAGTAACTCTCTGTGATGTTCGTCCTCCCATACAAACTGGTTGTTCTTGGTGAGCTCAAAGAACTCCCCGCGCCTCCTGGCAACACACAGACAGACGCGTACAATGTCACAGCGGATAATTATCCTCACATATACCCACTTACCTACCTCTTCTACCACCCACTGTCTAGACTGAAAGAAGGCTGATATAAGAGTAGATTCATGGTGAAACAATGAGAGAAATAACCATATAAATTATGTAAGAAATCTGTTATGCTAATAATGTAATAATAGTACAATTTGAGAAAATCTTTATGTTGTTTGAATATTAGCAAAATGATGGTTACTTTTTTTTTTCAAACAATATTCCTGCACATCCTCCAGAAAAACACCACTTGCTTAAATGAGCTGTAATGCCTAGTGTTATGTGAATAGAGTGGCTCATAGTCACAAACCCACAGAAAATAGCCTCTTCAAGCTCATTGTTTTGATTTATATAGGGCAAATCCATCCACAACCTTGCTTTCAGCAGTAGCAATGTGCTGCAATGGGTAATCAGCATTCTCGGCCATAAAGCCACAACTTACAAAATAGACAACATAGAGAGACAGCTCAATCAGTAGCTTAATAGCCACATTTTTAACTCTGCTAAAAGCTAGCACACTCAGATAAGAAGATAATTTCATAGTACCCTACGTGAGAAGTACAAATGACATATCAGTATCCTTGAATGACAAGATATTTGCTGTCCAAAAGGGTGATCACAGTTGCATTTAGTGCTGACTGAATGTATTCACCCCTAGTCAAATTATACAAATAAGCCTTCCCTCTTATCCGTGCACGCAAATGACTTTCCTTCCTTTGCACTCCCTCTCCTTCCCCTCTTCATTCACATTTCCATCTGGGCTTGACGTTTGGTACCTACTTCATGTACAGGGCCAGGTCGGTGGCCAGAATAGCCCTCTCGATCATCTTCAGAGTGGCCTTGTACTCGTCCAGGGAGAGGCCGCTCAGGATCTGGTTACCCTGGCGAGAGAGAGAGAAAAATAACTGCGTATTTTATTAAATGATTTACACCAACACAGAGTAGCCTATATACAGGGACGTTTGAAAATGTGTGTACTCAAGAGTCAGCTAGCAACCCTCTGAGCCGGAATAGATACTGTGTGCTGATAGTGTTGACCGCAGTCCACAAGTCTTAAGTGTTTATTAGCTTGTATATTGACACAATATTCAGAGTAACTTCCCATTTCAAGGGCTTTTAAGAGTGCGTATTTATGCTTATCACCCTGCTGCACGTGGCAAGGTTTGCAACAGGTTGTGTGTGTGTGTGTGTGTTTGTGTGTGTGTGTGTGTGTTTGCGTGCGTGCGAGTGTGGGTGTGTGTGTACTGTGTCTGCTCCAGCAGCAGTGGGGTTAAGTGGTGCCGAGGAGAGTCAGAAGTGTATTTAGAGTTTGTTTTGAGGCCATAAAGATCAGAGCAGGCTGTAAGTCATAGTATTTTATTGGGCCATCAACAGTGTTCTGTGGTGGGCTAGCGCTGGAAAATGAAGCAGAATAGGCATAATAAATAAGACGCAGGGAGATCAAGGATCCTGCGGCGGGGCAGGCAACGTCATTAAAGACCCACAAATAGCCATTACATCGCCTTTGTTTTCCCTGTGCAGAAAAAGCTCCGGCAAAATAAGGGTTGAATGAGTTTGAATAGTGACCCACTTTGAGGGCAACCTTTCGAGGCGCTCTCAGCCCGATTATACATTTATGTGAGGAACACATGACCTGATAGCGCTGTTTATGTAAATGCTTGCACTGTAAATCAACTGCTAGGCTCTTAATGCTCTTTACAAGATTAAAAGTTCATCCAACTACAGAGTTACACAAAAATGCAGATATACGCCTAAGATTTGTGCCTCTATCCAGCTAAAGTAGAGGTGAATTTAGTAAGTTTGTGATGCTAACAGTTGAACAATTAAATTGAAACAGACAAAATGCTTTGCTCTTGAACCTTGTGCTAAAGATTAGCATGGATTTACTGTGAGTGGATCAGCTAATCGCGGGATGGCCTACGGGTTTTCTGCACAGGAAACTGAAACTATTTAAATTCTGGATGAGGTTGCCAACCCCGAGAAAAACACGCTATCATACACTATAATACTTATTACATTACATGAAAAAAGTTATTGCTTGTTGTGCTCAGGATTTTCTATTTACATTGTGGGGATGGTTTTTATTACATTACTTATCCCCCCCCACCCATTAAATGCACTTATTAAATTATCAGTCTGGACAGGGATTTTGGCATAAGCAAATTAATTCTGGCTTCTGCAATAGATAAACTGGAATCTGGAACATAAATGAGAGAACATGGACATCTAATAGTGGCTTGTTGGAGGACCATAGCGGAGCCGAGAGCTACTGTGCGTGTGTGAGGCGACACAGCGTTTTGCAAACTGTCAATGATATTAAAATCATTTCTAAAGCTGGCAGGGAAGAGGGAACACCAGGACAGGAGGGAGATGGTGCCTGCCAAGTTGCTGCATAACCAACCCGCTGCAGCTGTTAAAGGGCCACTCGTGTCATGTTTTGCGTACACGCGATAAGGATACAAATCTGTGTGAGATCGGGCCTGATGTTTTCGCTCCCCCTCGGCCTTCCTGCTACCACACACATGTCCACGATAATAATGAGAGCTCTTCCTACACTCAGTATAGCCGAGCCTGCTATACAGACAGATGCTCATTTGAGGCAGCAGTATCGGAGATTAGTAACGGTTCAAATATGTGTTTTTTTTTAGAGATTTTTGCTGGAAAAGCCCTTCTTTGGATCCAGCTGGGAAATATAGGGCAGCATATACCAGCTACAAAGCCAGCTAATTTTTTCCAAGAGTTGGTGGAGACCAACCCAGAGCTAGAAGCATCTTTCTGTCTGTGCTTCTTGGTGGACAGATTCCGTAATGGTGACACTATTTCTAAACAACTTCAAACATTCATTTAGCATTTCTGGACTGCTAGTTACTTATCGGTCAACCGATACACCTGATGCACTAATATGTATATTTATAATATATGCAATCCACTGATATCTGCCTGGTTAATTAATCTGTCTATCTCTCACTCGTAAAGTCTTTTACAGCGTTGTGGTGGTAATAAGAGAAGCTCTCAGCGAATACAAACACCGGTGAGTGTGTGCAGAAATGGGAACCAAAATTGCCCACTGATCTGGACAAACAACCATGAAGCAATCCCATATGTGTTTTTTTTTACCAATGCTTTCTATGAGCACACAACGAAAACCAAGAGTGGTGGGTGGACTGGAAGGCTTCCTATGTATATATTATGTGAGGGAGAAAGCGAGTGAGTGCACCTACGGGGCTGTTGAGGATCATGAGGCAGTGGTCGAAGTGGTGATGCTCCATGGTGGAGTGGCAGTAGAGCTGGGCCAGTGGGTGGTCGCTCCTGGACAAAGACACAAAGACACACACGCACACACACAAACACACAGACGTAAGAAAAACACTGAATGTGCCCCCACACACGCATACACACTCATCTGTACACCTTCTATGACTCACACTGACGCTGCCTTACCTCTGTATGTAGGAGTTGTTGACCCCTCTGTGGTCAAGGTCATGGCTGAGCGTTGCGATCATCAGAGCCAAGACCTCCAGATCGCTCAGGAAGCTCTGTCAGTAAGATCAGGGTGGAGCGAGTTAAGAGGGGAGAAAGGGAGAGAAAAAAAAGCACACAAAAGACAGCGTCCACATAACAGCAGCTGGCTAACACATGAAAACATTTCTTAACACAATCTGACCCAACAAAAGCATCATAGCCTTGTACACACAGTGATGTTGTAACTCTCAAGGCCGTTGGCAGTGTGGGCTCAAGGCTGTTACTGCATACCGTCGCTGTTTGGCAAAAACCTTGTATCTCCATTTTTTATTTTTTTATTTTCCTTCATGAATCAGTGCTATTGGTCACACTTCAAGTCGATGTGTGTGTGTTTCCTAAAGTTTTGACCAATGTGAAGTATTAAAAAAGAGCCTGTGTATTAATGACCCAGAGTACCGTACTTTTCGGACTATAAGCCGCGACTTTTTCCCCATTTTTCGACCCTGTTATTACACAGCACAGTATATGTTCTGTAGCTACTAGGGATGGGCGTTAGTAATCGAGTACTCGAGTACTCCTCGTTTCAAATTAACTCGATTGGTGGATGAGGAAAATCGTTTTTTTTTTTTTTTTAGTGTCTGTAGCCTTTAGGCCGGCGGGCCGCGGCTGCCCCTATTTTAAAATGTTATATACGTGTACAAAACGGCACAAAACGGATAAAATAAAGTTTAACAACATTAAATATTTTCATGCAAGTGCAATAAACTGAGCGTTGTGTCAAACATCAACTGCAAATAACTGCCACCTCCGTGCCACCGCAGCGCAGCCTGTGTTCTCCACAGCTCCGCAGAGCTGAACACAGTCTCTCCTTTCTCCAGAACATTTTCAGGAATATAACTGTCCAATTATTTCATAGCAGATGATAAAATTACGTTTATAAAAAGGGGAGATTACACCTGTTACTCTCAGTTAGTAGTGAGTAGACTCCAGGACAGGTGAGCATGCAAGGTGCTCTCCGCTTGGAAAGAAAAGAAGAAGCAAGGCTTACTTCAGGCACATTCGCTCCGAGCCAACAACAGTTAAGAAGCCTTCAATAGGGAATATGGGGATAAGATTCAAAAACCGACCGGTGTAACGTTCCGTTAATGAGGAATTAGTCGCGGTAATTATTCACGGACACGGAGTGAGCATTACGCGGTTGGATATAGGCCTACAACTATCTGCTTTGGTGAGTTATTTATATGTATTTCAATTGTAGGACAATCATTTTATATTATTTGCTGCCCTTCTTATTTTAAATGGTGACTTAGGCTATTATTTTTTTGTTACAACTACAGCGCATGCTTTTTTTCTCTTTTTTTCCTCCCAACCGCAGACCTACTCGATCGGTTTAAATTGTGGCCCGTCTATTTAATTACTTTCAGTGAGGAAAATGTGTTTTAAACTTGTGGAAAAAAATCCTTAATATCATATGGCAACTGTGACTGTCTGACATAAGCATTGAGCGCTTTATTGCGGTCAACCGTTGTTCTGCAGACAGATGCTTTGCGTTCTGAAAATAGAAAAAAGTTTAACGAGGAATCGATTGATCCTCGAGGAATGCAAGCGATCACACGAGTAGTGAAAACACTCGTGTCCATCCCTAGTAGCTACTATTGCACTAAATGGTAACACTTGAATACGTTATGCAAATATGCAACTTGTTTGTTGAAATGTTAATAAATGGGAGCCATCAAGCAGCCATCTCTTTCCCGACAATCCACTCTGTGCACAAACTCTTACATATGGTAATTAAACATTATAACACCTGCGGCTTATAGTCCAGTGCGCCTTATAGTGCGGAAAATACGGTAAATTTTTTGTAAATTGTATTCAAAATACAGGGTTTTTTCTATTTCCTGAAAAATTCTGTTTTGGACAAAAAAGGTTTCGGCCTGACAGCGAGCGACTATATGACAAAACAACTTTTGCCCCCCGACTGAAAGCAGGGCCCCATCATGAGCCTGGTCCCAATCTCGAACTAAGATTCCAATATTTTATGCCGAAATTTGCCGTTTCCGTGTCACGGTTAAAACTAAAAACTATTCACAGTTTTCCAACACAATTTTATTCTTCTGTAGTGTACGTTTTGTTTTTATTCAGCCCCATCAGCTACAAATCATGTCAATTTAACATTACTGTCTGCCAACAGTTTTCCAAAACAAACTTCTTTCAGGCTTTTAGCTTGATTTAATACATTCCATGGAGCCACTTGTTTCATTCGTTGGGCTTAACTATGAACGACAGCTTCTTATTTTTTTTCTGTTAGTTTTGCACGGTATTGTTTATGCAAGCAGGAACAGTGGTGTATTGAGAGAAGCCATTCGGAATCCACGAAGCAGCGATCGAACATCAAGTCTTCAAAGGGAAGAAATTAATACTACTTCTCCCCACATTAATTTTTTCCTGAATTTGTTTATCTGCACGGTTTAATTATCCAACAAGTTAGCAAATAATTAAAAAGCCATTTGTGGATGTTTGAGGTTACTTGGTTCCACTATCAACACAAAACACAGAATTCATTTGTTTACCGCAATGGATTTTTATCACAAACAAGTTGGATTCCCTGGCTGGCTGGAAGCATGTTGTACAACGGCATATAAGAGCCTCTTGGACCAAACAAAAATTTATTTTAGAATTTTTTTTTCTAAAGGGTTATGGAGAATGTCTAACTTTAATGTAAAAAAAAATCTATTTTGTTCTCAATTAACACCATTGTCTTCCGGCAGCTCCCCCCCCCCCCCCCCCACAGTGGCTATAATACTGCGTTGTAATGATAGGCTTATAGGTTAAAAAAAACATAACCATTCAAAATGAATGGGTTGGTACTTTAAAGCAAGGATCGTACTAAAACATATTGCCTGTCTGTATGTAATTCAGCCAGTGACTCTGTGGCTTAAACTAAAATCCCATTGGCTGCACTGCACTGACCTGTATGCGGCCTGACTTGAGCAGGGCGAACATGCTCTGTGCCGTGTTGAAGGCGTGTCTCCAGTTGTGATAGGCCACGTTCTTCCTGTAGTTCTTCTTCACACTCAGAATCCACTGGCATAAACTCTACAGTAAAGACAGAAAAAAACAAGATTTACTTTTACAAGGCTGTAAGCGCAATAGCATCACAACATCTTTATTATAAAGGCCCTAAGAAACCCCATTTGAACTTGTGTGCTTCTCTACCGGATAGAGCCTTTGCCATTAGGTAACAATGCAGCTGTTGCCTTCAGGGCCATTGTACCGTAAAAACACTCCGCGGGGCACTTGCTCGTGTTATTCACGCTAGGCTAGGTAATCCAGTCTGGCATTTAAGTCTCTCAATGACTATTACTATACTAGATAACTTAATAGCACCCTAACCCAGATTGTATTAATCATGCAGAATCAGTTTTAGACTTGAAGAGATATTTACTGCATGACTTAAGAGAGGAGACCAAAAAAACAAAAAAAGAAAGGAGGAAAGATATGGCAAATGTGATGAGCAAAGGAGCTAGACTGTCCGGATGTTTGCCCTTTCTCAACGTGCGCACTCAGCACCCTGCCAGCAAATCAATGCTCTGTGCTTTGTCAGGTTTTCGCTTCACTACACCTTCCTCACAAACACATACACAGTGAGATCTCCTGCTTAGATTATAACGGGTGGCTCCAGGGTTGTTAAAGGGATAGTTCAGTATTTTTGAAGTGGGGTTGTGTTGGGTACTTATGCGTGGTTAGACTGGTGCCTTATGGAGATGGTGGTCAGCAAAGTCACTATAAGGAGTTTGGGGGAGAGGTCACTGTAGCAGAAGTTAGCATTGTACTGTTGCAGACAGGGCCAGCAAAAAAAAAAAAACGTTTTATTGCCACTCTAAACGCTTACCTAAAAAATAAACATCACTTCAATAATAATAATACGCTAAATGTAGGATTTTTCCACTGCTGATTTGCAGACTGATACGCTGCCCTGCACCGGCACAAGTTGACGTAGCAATAGATGGCCCACTTCTGCAACAGCGTCATCTCCCCCAATCTCCATATGGTAACAGAATAACTATGCATAAGTACCTCATACAACCCCACTACAAAAATACTGAACTATCCCTTTAAATGCTTTTGAATAGGAATGTAATAATAACACAGTACAGTTGAACCCCCCCGCACGGCTGTGATGCTCTGGGGTGGTCAGTGTGTGTGTGTGTGTGTGTGTGTGTGTGTCAGCTCCTGTGGTCAAACTTGACAGGCTTCGCTGCTGTAGTGGGCCTTAATATGCTCCAATCAAAGGTTGTCTTTATGAGGCAGGCACTCCGCAGGTCAGCCAACAAATGTATGAATGACTGGTAATGGAGGCAGAGTGGATGAGTGATATTTGGAAGGGAAGTGTTTAAGGTGTATGATGGTGCTGTGTGTGTGTGTGTGTGTGTGTGTGTGTGTGTGTGTGTGTGTGTGTGTGTGTGTGTGTGTGTGTGTGAGTGGGGGCTCTGAGTTAAGGATGCAGGCGAGGGCGCAAATATGAACTCGCTTGTAAATGCATTCACTCATCATCCAGCACTTATGCGCACACACACACACACACACACGCGCACACACCCACACCTACACACACGCACACAGGCGTTCTAATGGACCCATGCTGTCGACAATTAGAAGCAGATTGTTTTTCTGCAATTAATAAAACAAGGAAGCAGCTCCTGTCTTTTTCCATGACATGTACTACATGAGACCGAGAACAAAACAACAACAAGCACAGAGTCACGTCAGGATAATGGTGGTGCTGGTGATCTGTGGTTTTCTGTCTTGCCAAGATTCCGTTCACAATAATAAAAGCTTGTGAATTGTGTTGTGATGTTATGCAGGCTTTTGTCTCCCAAAACCATCAACACTTTGGAGACGTGTGAAAAAGAAGAGGAGAAAGCATATACACATTCTGATGACTAAATCAACACCAGTTTAATTGATAGTCAACAGTTTTCCTCTTCACTTATTAATGAGTTTTGTTTTGAGGGTTTAACGTGTACACAAACATAAAATGAAAAAGCTCGATACTTAAAGGTAGGCTACTCAATTGCATTTTCAGATGTATGCCCTACTACATATCATATATATTTTTCAAAGTGAACATGTTGTTGCAGAAGGTTGGGCTGGAATAAAAGGTCATGAATTGCCCAAAGCAAAATGGTATCTTCTGAGGGAGTGTGAGAGAGCTCAGTAACTTTCATTGCATCATCAATCCATTTAAATTGTAAGTATTTCTGGTGTTTATGTATAAATTCAGTCTAAAATAAATATGATATAGGTGAGGCAAATTCGTTGGAGTTATTTCTCTTGGGACGAAGAATACCCACAGCAGTTTTCATGACAATCTATTGGTCTCTCGAGGATAAATAAAAGTTAAATAAAAATCCAGTATTTGTCAAGATATCTCACTTTGCATGCATTTCAATGGGACATGTTAAAGTATCATCTCCTTTAATGACACCCCCTGGTTATTTCTCCTTACCGTGTATTTCATCTGGAAGTTCTGGACCAGGTTGAGGTCCACAAACATGCGTATGGTGGCCAGCGTGGTCTCAGTGTCTGACAGGTCAAAGTCACTGAAGCTGAAGTCCAGAAGACGTAACGTCTGGGCTGACGGCACTGTGGTCACCTTTAAAACACAAACACACACACACACACATGCACGCACACACGCACGCACACACACACACACACACACACACACACACACAAACATAAGGAGGCTGTGGACTCGATGACCTACATACATGAATAATATAAAAGTGTTTTGTCTGCATTATTTAGTTGGACTTTTAACTACAAAAAATGTGAATGCTGTTCATCTTATGATGTATCACACACTATACTGTACGGCACAGACTCTTAGGTAGAGTACAGCACCCAAAAAAATCAAAAATCAAAAGCCCGTGTCCTAGATACCAAATGACACGTCTGCTCTGCAGCGCCCAAGGGAGCCCACTTAATCAGGTCATGCTGTTAGTACAAGGAGAGGAGAGCGGAACAAGTCCTTTTGAGACAGTCATGTGGTGTCAGGGTAAAAAAGGCTGTGTCTGCTGTAAAACCTGGGCCGTACTGATTGGTTCATGTGTGGGAAGCCGCCACTTGGATACTTACAAATTAGCTAATTACCAACATCAAAAGACGCAAGTTATGTTTAAGGCAATTTGTGTACAAAGACTGAATGCCATTTATACCAGATGTTCTACAAAAAAAAAACATGGGAGTTGGCATCCGGCAGCTTCTTAAAAGGCATACTAGGTTCTTCTGGAGACTCTTTGTTGACAAATCACTTTTTGTCAAAATCAGAGAATATCTCCTAACAATCTGCTACCTGTGTGTGCGCTGAATAAACAAAACTGTTTTAATACACAGCCTAGGCTCTGTAAACTGGTATGTAAGCAAAGGGGATGTTAACAAAGTCGGCCCACTTTTTATTCAGCGGAAATGGAAATAAAGTGATAGCAAATTGCACTTCTGTGTGATCACTAGCGCACCATTGGACCCACTTTTAGCGATCTTGCTGCTTTCTTATATATCGATCAATTAAATGGGTAAGAAGAATGTGATGAGTTATTAACTATGAAATCAGACTTGGAACAAACTATGGTTTCCCCTTGAAGTTCCAAGCAGCAAAAAAATAAAAATAATCAAATTACTAAAACACCTGGCAAAAGCGCAATTGTCTTCATCTCACGTCAAATAATCTATAAGAAAAATGACTCATTTAATTTAGAATAAACTATAGGAAAACCCTTACAGTGAAACTGAACTGTACCCTCAAACTCCCACATATGTTCATTTTGTTTAGAGTTGCAATTTGAAAAGAAAAAGCTAGAACAGGAGTCCACACAGACAGAAAGATACTTCAATCCAAAGTCAAAGAACCGCAGATACTGAACTGGGAGAAAGACGACCCTGTAGAGACTTGAGACTCTGAGAGTCCATTAGGTGTTTTATGAATAAAACAAAAAGCTTTCATTGAAGCATGGCTCGGCTTTGATACAGAAAAAAAAGGTTATTAATATTAACCATTTCTCTTCACGGCTGTCTGGTCGGCAGCTCGACATTACTGGACTTGCTGGCTCCAAAGACCCTGTTAGTCTAGTTGCCTGCATATTGCGACAAATTCTGCACTTTGCTTCTGCTTACCAGCTACATTTCCTTTGTAAATGACCACGCGGTTAAGTGCTAATGCATGAAGAGAGCTTTATAACACCCCCAGCGAAAACAAAAGAACACCTACAATAAGTGGCTTTGAAAATAAAGAGACCACACATTACAGTGTCTAGTCTCTCTTTGAAACATACTTTGAAGCATTCAACTGCGAAACAGGCTGCCTCTGTGATTTTTTAACTTAAGTAAAAGCAGCAAAACATCCAGTTTGCTTCATCTCAGTACATTTTTAAGCAGCTAAAGAGGTCCTGAAATTAAAAAAATTATAAAATAAATGTCATACTTTCTGAAATTGTATTGTAAATTTGCTGAGGAATCAGAGTTAAAATGCTAATCTGATCACATCATGAGACCATAATGAAAATGAAAATGTTCTATATGTAAATACTAGCATAGCACTATCACCCCCAGTCATGCATTACTGCGATCTAATGTTGTTGTGTGTTTGTGTGTGTGTGTGTGTGTGTGTGTGTGTGTGTGTGCGTGCGTGCGTGTGTGTGTGTGTGTGTGTGTGTGTGTGTGTGTGTGTGTGTGTGTGTGTGTGTGTGAAGGAGCGTGAGTGTGAATTTGAAAATGAATAAATTTTGATTTACCGCGGTTACCTGGAGATCCCGCGATTCTTCCTCTGCGGCCGTGGCGTGATAAGACAAGACCTGGAAAACACACACACACACACACACACACACACACACACACACACACACACACACACACACACACACACACACACACACACACACACACAAAGATGAGCTAAGCAGAATTTGGTCGTATCAGGTTTTCTGGAGAAAACACACATACAAGTGCTCTCTGACAATGCTTCTCCAATGCTTTAGGTCAGCTATATGCTTCTTGGTGACCACCAGTGTGCGATCATTTGAGTTTACATGAAGATTTTTAGGAATATCTTGTACTTTTCACTATGTATTTTTTTTAATAACGAAGTGGCACTGTATGAGGCTTTGCAGGGTGTTCATGGGACCAGGACCAAATACATGCATTGCAAATAGAGCCGAATCCTTAACAATCCTATGCCAATTCAAAATGTCTGCCAAATAAGGATTTCTAAATTTGACCGATAAAGAAACAAGGGCGCTCTGAATACTGTCAAAATGACATGTTAAGCTCCCCATTCACAGGCTGCTGCTCGTCAATCGAACATGTCAGTCAAATCCAAAATAACGTTTGTGTTGTGGAGTTCACTGTCAATATATTAAGAATGCCTAGTTTCTTTAGGGTCTAAAAACTTAATAAAAGACAGGAAGCAGTGGCAGTTTGAAAAGTTCAAGTTCAGTTTTCACACGAGTGAAAATAAACCGTTTATGTTAATTCAATGGCATCCTGCTTGGACCATTGTTGCCATAGATGAAAATTGAAAATTATAATGAGATAATGTAACTACCACTTAAATGACTGTAAAGTGTGTGTGTGTTCGTATTGTCCATTCACTGTAAGCCCTGACTTGAGACATTCATGAGGATGTAGGAATTCACACGCCCGGACCAACTCTTATTACACAGCACAAATGTGTCACCTTCAGAAAGTCCACCAAACTATTTATAGTGGTAGGCTATTTATCCCTTTAAAATCTCTGGGTGTTTTGGAAAAATGATGGAATGAATGAATGATGGAGCGATCATGGAATGAATGATGTCTGGTCACTGGTAACGTCATAATTTCGAAAATGATTTCCTTTTAGCAGAGCTGGCATAGAATCCATCAGATGTGGGTGTCAGCTGCAGCCGAGAGGGGACCTCACCTCTGACACCCTGAAGATGACAGCTCCACCAGTGTGTGTTAATGTGTGTGTGTGTGTGTGTGTGTGTGTGTGTGTGTGTGTGTGTGTGTGTGTGTGTGTGTGTGTGTGTGTGTGTGTGTGTGTGTGTGTGTCTGTGTGCATTTGAGTGACAAGTGAATGAAATAGTAACATGAGACTGATTAAAAGATGTAACAGTAAAGGTGTGTGGGCTCAGTTTTAATGTAGTTGTGCTTGTGTGGCAGATGCTTGTGAGAAGCAGCTGGAAAAATCCTCATGCATCACCTCGCCGCTGTCACTCACACACCCACTCAGAGCTCTATATCACATAGGTACTCACACACACACACCCACACACACACACACACACACACACACACACACACACACACACACACACACACACACACACACACACACACACACACACACACACACACACACACACACACACACACACACACACACACACACACACACACACAGTTATATGACAATGAAAATAGACATGATTACTCTATGAAATGTCAAATACGGAAAAGCAGGCAGTTCATTATGAGAGAGAAAAATGAAAAGAACAAGGAAATAGATCATACAGAAATGTCTGTGTTGGTTAGACTAACCATATTGAAAAAAAAAACATCAATAAACAGTTACACACATATCTCTTCGTAAGGAATTGTTTACACTACACTGTATGTAAGAATAATTTATTTATGTGTTTTTTGGTGTGTGTGTGTGTGTGTGTGTGTGTGTGTGTGCGCATGCGTGTGTGTGCGTGTGTGTCTGACCTCCAGTGTGACCTCTTGCTTGGCCCTGGCTCTCTCCACAGTCTCGTACATCTGTGTGTTCTGGATGCCCAGGCCGCAGAAGATGGCGAAGGCCTCCAGGAACTGCTCGTCGTTCCTGTTGAAGGCCCTCACGCTGCCAGAGGCCTCCTCCATCTTGTTCACCAGCTGACACACACCTACGTTTAAGAAACACATACGAGACAGACACGTAGTAGTACTGTAGTGTTAGGTTCGTATTTTATGACACGGGAAGTTTGGCTTGGTTCTGGGGTGGTTTACGCTGTGGCTATACACTCTTGATACGTTACCGAATAACTAAAAATCTAAGTTTCTTTGTTTGTTTGAATTTTTTTTAATCATACATTTTTCAAATGTAAGTGTAGGTCATGACTCATGAACTATAAAAAACACTACAAAGTTTTACAATGTGTACAATGTTGAGATAGATAGATAGATAGATAGATAGATAGATAGATAGATAGATAGATAGATAGATAGATAGATAGATAGATAGATAGATAGATAGATAGATAGATAGATAGATAGATAGATAGATAGATAGATAGATAGATAGATAGATAGATAGATAGATAGATAGATAGATAGATAGATAGATAGATAGATAGATAGATAGATAGATAGATGGCCTTAAATTTGGTGTGCCTTAGGTTGGTAGTCTTGTGTAATCGACTGGTTACATCATGCTAAAATCAGATAGAATGACCTGAACCCTTTTCCTTCACACACAAACCTGTGCCTTCTAAGGACACAGAGCAGCATATTGCATCTCTTATGCTCATAATGTATTAATGAGGTAAAGAATGAGCCGGGTCTGAATCAATGTGAAAGTGTCATTGTAATAGATTGAGCTGTTTTGATGTGGCTCCTCACCGGGGGACACTCAAGAGGTTGGAGGAGAAGGTTGTATATCAGTCATCTTCACAGCCAACTAATGGCTAACGCTATCGGCTAATTATGCTCATGATAATCAGCGCCATGGATGGAGTGGCAGGACTATTCATGGACTGATAATACAATGGGGAAAATGCTTAATGTGTTCTCTGATCTGTTTGAGATTGTAAAAAACCCCTGTGATGCGTTCACAGTAACTGGGAAACCACAGAGATGGTTTCAGCACTGAAGTAACCTAGGATCAAAGGTCACACCGCCAGCTGTCCATATGCGAGGCTGACTTTGGGCTCGACAGTAATACAAATACACTTTAACCCCCAGTGCACCCTTGGTCCACTTTTAGGTCATTTGAGTTTCTATTCTACAGCTGTGTTCATGCAGATGGCATCCTCCTTGGCAAAGACTAATGTTTTCTGACCAATTTTGGAGGTAATTATCCTAAAAATAAAGATGATTATGGTTTTTAAGACTGAAGTTTGAAAAATGCATTCATAACATATTCATACTCATTTATGAATCATACTGTAAAAGCCCAAAAACGGGCCTAGGAAAGATTTAGGCTTTTTTCTTTAAGGATGCAACGAAGGTTAAAGGAACATTTCACCACTAATCACACGGACACTGACACACTGACTGTATGGGATGTTTATAGGAGGTTTGCATTCACTTCAATGCACCTTCTGTAAATATACGCAATTTACAATACATGTGCATACACATTTGTGGGGCGACTGTGGCTCAGTTGGTAGAGCGGGTCGGCCGATGATCAAAGGGTTGGAGGTTCGATCCCTGCCCTGTTTTTTAAAAAACATTTAAAATGGACTGTTTTTTTCTTCTTCATATTTTTTATTATTTATGTATATATGTTACCCTATTCTACATATTTACAAGTAATAATTACTATTTGTATTTGTATGGACTGGGGCACCTTGAAGATGGCTACTAAATTTCATTGTGCACGATGCAATGATCATAAAAGGATTCTATTCTATTTTGTTTTCTTGATTTCATAAATCAGTGCAAGTTAGACCTATATTGTTCCATTACAGTTTTTTTCCTGACAGACCTTCCTGCACCTACTCCACTGTCATGGACAGATGAGGAAAAGGTTGTATAAGTGCAGTTTTAGGAGTTCAAAAGGCAGATAGTTAGATAGATAAGAGAGAGATAGATAGATAGATAGATAGATAGATAGATAGATAGATAGATAGATAGATAGATAGATAGATAGATAGATAGATAGATAGATAGATAGATAGATAGATAGATAGATAGATAGATAGATAGATAGATAGATAGATAGATAGATAGATAGATAGATAGATAGATAGATAGATAGATAGATAGACAGACAGACAGACAGACAGACAGACAGACAGACAGACAGACAGACAGACAGACAGACAGACAGACAGACAGACAGACAGACAGACAGACAGACAGACAGACAGACAGACAGACAGACAGACAGACAGACAGACAGACAGACAGACAGACAGACAGACAGACAGACAGACAGACAGACAGACAGACAGACAGACAGATAGATAGATAGACAGACAGACAGACAGACAGACAGACAGACAGACAGACAGACAGACAGACAGACAGACAGACAGACAGACAGACAGACAGACAGACAGACAGACAGACAGACAGACAGACAGACAGATAGATAGATAGATAGATAGATAGATAGATAGATAGATAGATAGATAGATAGATAGATAGATAGATAGATAGATAGATAGATAGATAGATAGATAGATAGATAGATAGATAGATAAGAGAGAGAGAGAGACGGAGAGAGAGAGAGATGGTACCTATGACTTTGTCCTTCAGGCCGTTCTGGATTGGAGTGCAGAGCAAACTCTTGATCTGGTTGCTGGTGTGATCCGGGTTTTCACTCTGTCAGAGGAAAAGAAAAGGTAGAATAACTGACTTCGGGGGGGGGGGGGGAGAAAGAAAGTAGAGAATGAAAATAAAATAATAAAATAAAAGCCAAAACATGTAAGACTGACCGTCCAGGGGAAGCGTTGGTCCTTGGTGACGTCTGCGATGTTGAGCGGCTGCACGGTGTTCTTCACATACTGGGCGTACATGTAGTTAATCTGACTCACATCACAGTCCCTGGTGGGGAGACACACACCACAAGGCAACACAGTCAACTTCATATCCAACCATCCATGTGTTAAATACCAAACTCAACTGGATTCACCTCCTCTTAAAGGGATAGTTCACTTTTTTTTTTGAAGTAGGGTTGTATGAAGTACTTATGCATAGATAGTACAATTGAACGGATGTTAATATTTGAGTTAAACATTTATATATATGGCTAAAACAATTGTTTCTGTTGCCCCCCCCCCCCCCTCCCTCACTCCCCCCCACCCAATAGCAACAGTACAAGCCTGACTTTGGGTACAACAACGTCTCCCCCAAACTCCTTATAGGGGCTGCGCTGATCCCCATCTCCATAAGGTAAAACATTTAACCATGCACAAGTACCTCATACAACCCCACTTCAAAAAAAGTGAACTATCCCTTTAAACCCTGCATTTACACAGTGGTGTTGTTTGGACAGTATAGTACTAGAAGGCACTTTAAGTTGTTTGTTTGGGGACTAAACAGTCAGGAACCAACAGGACATCTCAAACATCTTTAGTGGTTCGAAAGAGAGAAGTTGCACCTGTGTCCACCCTGAAGGCCTGGCTCACAGTCTGAGAGAGAGAGCTGAGTCCGTCAGTCACGTCTGTCAGCGCTTAATAGGCCAGTTTGTTATCTTAAGTCGCTCCAAGTCTGACCACAGTCAGCTATAATACTGCATGATAAATGATGGAAAATGGATATATAAACATAACATGAGGTTAAGGGGGGGAAAGCCAGTGGATTTTTGGCCGTGGCGCAGCAGCGGTGGGACGGTATGTGTGTGTGTGTGTGTGTGTGAGTGAGAGAGAGGCACGTAGGGAGGCAGTATGAGAGTGTGCAAGTGACTGACAGTGAATGCGATAAACAAACGTAAATACACTTGTCGAGGCAGTGGCTTCTTGTCCTTGAAGGCCACCATAGATTCTGTAAATTCTACGAAAAGGAGGGGTAGACATATCTGAATATCTTATGTAAGAGTGTGTGTGTGTGTGTGTGTGTGTGTGTGTGTGTGTGTGTGTGTGTGTGTGTGTGTGTGTGTGTGCGTGTGTGTGTGTGTGTGTGTGTGTGTGTGTGTGTGTGTGTGTGTGCGTGTGTGTGTGTGTGTGTGCGTGTGCGTGTGTGTTAAAGTCAGTCTGAGCAGAACACATTGTCGCACTGATCCTGAAGCCTTGAAGTCATCCATAATGAAACTTTGTTTATGGATAGGATGTTGAAAACCGAACAAAACACACACACACACATCCGATGGACGTTTATTTACTCCAAACAAACTAAAATCCACATTTCCTCTCCCTCTCTGTGTGATTGACTCAAATGAGGCCACAGAGGAGCTACCGGCATCACTTATAAACCACTATACTATATACAGAGCGCTATGTTGGCGTTCATATATAGAGCCACCATCAAACTAAAACGCTGATGTTCTTGCAGGAGAAAGAGAAGTCTTGTCATTTGTAAGCCGCAGTCAGAAGTTAATGTCACTATAAAAAGCCGCCTGCGGTTCCAGCCCGTCAAAACTAACATCCTGCATGGCCCCTCCCCTTCTGCATTGCCCCAGCCGGTATTTAAAGGTGTAGTCAGTGATTCTGGAGAACGCTCGTTGTCAAAATCACTTTGTCAAAATCAGTGAATATCTCCGCACGATCCGCTACATGTCTTAATACACAGCCTAGGCTCTGTAAACGGGCATGTTGCTAAGTACTAAGGCCCCCTGTGTTTACATACAAGTTTACAGAGCCAACATTTGGGAATTAACACTGTATTTTTTTTTCAGCACACACACAGTACGGACAGGTAAGTGGATCGTGAGGAGATATTCACTGATTTTGACAAAAAGTGATTTTTGTCAACAAACAAAATTGTTGACTGTACCTTTAAAGGCAGGCCATTAGCTCTAAACAGGAGGAGGGAGGGACAACCGTGAGAGCAGGCTGTTAAAAAGAACGAGAGGTTACGGAGGACGAGACAAGATAAGACATCTGGTTAGTGTCATCCCTGACGGCTTTGGGATTTTCGCAGCGGCCCCATTTTCCCCCGTCTTTTTTGCTTAGTCGCTCACATGCCGAGCTCTGTATGCACACACACACACACACACACACACACACACACACACACACACACACACACACACACACACACACACACACACACACACACACACACACACACACACACACACACACACACACACACACACACACACACACACACACACACACACACACACACACACACACACACACACACACACACAGATACTATAGCAGCTATAGCTCTAAATTTGGAGAATATCCACGCACCGGGTTCAAATAAAGACGATCTGGTTGGACCCTGGAAAGACCTGTTAAATCTCCATTTCATACCAGGAAGCTTTTATTGAGAGGTTTTATTGATTGTATGTCCATTTGCTTTATCTCTGCTATGGAGCAGGTGTTAGTGTAGAAACAGAGTCCATAAAAACCTGATATAAAATATTGCTTGGGAGCATGTTCTCATCACAACGTATGACACAAAGATATATCAGAATTACCGACTTTCCCGTGATTGGAAAAAGAAAACCCTTTCCTGTTAAAGGCGAGCATTATTTCATATTGTATTACTGTCAACAAATCCAAAGAAAAAATTCCCAAAAAACAGCACTCTGTGACGTCCCTACACTGTTTGGGTCTCTCAGCTCCAAACTCATTGGTTCTTACTGAAGACGCAAATGGGCTTTTTAATTAAAACACCGAGGATGACTGTAGTGTTTTTTTTAGCAAACTTTTGTCACATAGAAGGATATGGTTCATATTTGTTAGGGACTATTTTCATTAGTGGATTCATTTGGAGTAGCGTTGTAGAGATGCAACTAGTTTAACTTCATCTTCCGGTAGCTTTTGGCTAACCCCTGGTTCGCTAGCTACAGCACATCCCTTTGTTTACATAACCTTTGTTTATATACCAGAATCACTGACACCACCTTTAAAGGGTCCCTGTGTCAAAATATAGTAGTCTGCCTATTGATATTCTCATGATACACATTGATTGTTCCTTTGAGTATTTTCATTCATACAATTACATGTGACTGACAAAACACAGCCTTACACTGTTAGCGAGACCTTGCTGACCGATATTAGTTTAGGGAAGGCCAATAGAACTACCAAATATTGCATCTTACACATTTTTGGAAGAGGGGGAACTTCTTAATAAGGACTGAAAACCATGTTGTCACTGAGGCACATGGATACTCTATAGTGAAATCTAATCTGGTCTCATTACCATTAAATCAGGTTGCAGGGTTCTCCCACTCCCAGGTGCATTATTAATACATTCCGCTATAATTATGTAATCCATCAAACTGAAGCCCCCAAAATTGGTTAGCTGACACAAACACTTATGCAGTTTACAACAAACACAACTGTGCACACACACACACACACACACACACACACACACACACACACACACACACACACACACACACACACACACACACACACATATTGTCATATTGTGTGTCTGTGGCTGAGATTAAGATTGAATTTTGGAGGCTGCGTAGCAACTGGAGGGAGGCAGAGGCAAACTGAAGACGAGGGTGTGATGAATTTCTATCTCAATACGTCTTAAATCAGATTAGAGTTTAATCACTTATCCTGGGTGGAGATCAAGTCCATGTCATGAAGCTCCAGTTTCCAACTTTTTTTCCTTTTTCCCCATTGGGAATCATAACTGCCATTTATAAGAGATCATCATTTAAATGGGATAAGTAGCAAAATTGAGTTATAATTGTGCTAATTATGAACGGTAATCATTTGTATTTTTCCTTTCCACGGCAGATACTGCTCAACAAAGCCAGCCCTGTGTCCTAAGAATTGTGTTTGTGTAAACAAATTTGCATTAATTGGCAAAGTTAACTCTTGGTCTTGGAACTTTGACAAAAACATAAGCTTCAAAGCTTTTTTCCAGAGCAGTCAGAACAGTCTTTATCAGTGCTTTGGAAAACACCTTTGGTGAGGGAATCGTATGACAGGATTTTCATTAAGCTAGAATGAGCGGAAAACGTGGCTAGAATGCAAAGTAACTAACGCCCCGTTCTGCTACCTCTGCATTTTGATCCACCGTGATGGCAGCAGGGGCAACTCATGGACAACTTGATGACCATCTTTTTTATTTATTTTTTTATTGAATTTGCAATATGACTTTGTCAAGTTAGCTATCTGACTTAGTTAAAGGTGGAGTCAGCGATTTTTGGAGAATGCTTGTTGTCAAAATCAGTGAATATGTCCTCACGCTACCTGTATAAACGAGTGCAGTGTTAATACACAGCCTAGGCTCTGTTAGCAGGCATGTTGTTAGCTACACTGGGCCCCCTTAGTTTACAAACCCTTTGTTTACACACCAGTTTATATAGCCTATGCTGTGTATTAAATCTATACCTTTCTAAGCATGCACACAGTTTGTAAGAAGAAATTCACTGATTTCACAAAAAGTGATTTCGACAACAAGTATTCTCCAGAATCACTGATTGCACCTTGAATTTCCCCTTAAAATGGGTCATCCTATCTATCATCACAACATCTTCCCCTCAGGAGCCACCACTGGCCTTAATATGTCTTTATGTTCAAGATCCACTCCTGTTACTTAACCATGATTGACATTTCTGTGGTCCTGAATATTTTAAAACTAATTTGTCCCATCACTTGCCTCGAGTTCTCATTGTCTATTGTATTGCCTGCTGTATGCTTCAGACAACCGAGTTGGTATGAAGTGTGCTCCAAACATGACTTAAGTCCAAGCTTTTTCTTCCCGTACCATATGGTCACACTTGAAGTTGGGGCAAAATGCCTGCCTTTACAGAGAGAGAAAGTGACAGCATCAGTTATATAAATTGGAATAGCGCCGCACACTTTCAGTCAGTTCCTCCTCTAAATTTTCAACATAGGAAGGATGTGAGAGGAAGGGCCCTCAGACTCTGTTTGAACTATCCGATGAGCACTCCATTTGGAGCGTACTTAAGACCTTAAGATCGTCACATTTACAGGACTAGAATAAAGCATAAAACATAATCCATGCAGCAATCATGTTTGCTCGCAATTAGGCTTGGTAAGGCAATTTTTAGCATTATGATTGATTTTGACATTTTCGCCTTTGCAGTTGATACTAAGAGGCACAGATAAAACGAGGGGTGAGCAAGAGAGAGAGAGAGAGAGAGAGGGAGAGAAAGAGAGAGAGAGGGCTATGACATACGTAACAAAGGTATCCAGCTCGAATTTAGCCAGGAACATTGCAGTAATGTGGCATGTTCTGTACTTATTTGGCCTGGTCTAGATTAGGAAGGGTGATTGCTTTATGGAACAAAGAAGAAAGGAAAAGGATTGTTCCAGGACAATAATTATTTTAGAGGGTTTATCTCAAATGTGGCCTTATTTTTGAAAAACACAAAACACAGATGATGCCTCAGTAGTCACAGTATACTGTAATTTGACAATGTTACAAGGATTCGTCCATAGCATAGTTTAAGCGGTAATGTACAATATCAGGCACAAGGCTTTCATAAACATATATTTTTCTGGCTGAAAAGAACTACCGCCATCCACTCCATCCACTGCATACAGTCGAAATTGTTACTCCACATATGTGACTAATACAGCTGTCAGATGCAATAAGGGGGCCTGTTGATCTGAAAACCACTGTGTCTGTGCGTGACGAATGATCGTTAGACCCCCTCTTGAAAAGGTCTCGGGGCTTCATCCAAGACAGTAAAAAAAAAAGAGGGGCCCACTCCATCATGATAAACGGGGTTGTGATTGAGGAGCTGTCAAGGCGGCCCTAAAGATGTAGCTTATCGCGCCAAAAAAGAGAGCGCCGCTAATGAGAACAAGGGCTCGGAGTCCAAAGAAGAAAGCCGGCGATCAAATGTCTGGGAGTTTTGGCAGATGCGGAGGGCCGATTACCTAAAAAAATCAGCACGGCAAAACTTATTTGTTTTCGACTTAGCTGTTCTGTCTTGTCTATTGTCTTGCAACTCAAAGTGACAGAATGGGTAAATAAGAGAATTTCACTACTTCTGCTAAAAAACATTGCTTTTTATCCCTATTCCCTTTTTTTTTTGCTTCTGGGACCATATTTGATGATGAATCATTGTTTAAAGTGTTACAGGAAAGTCATCTAAGGGGGAAAAAAAAGTTTAGATGTAATGCCAATAACCACCATGGAAACAGCTGGAGAACGCCTCAGGGCCAATCAGCGATTTAATAAAAAAACAGGGTTTCAGGTTGAAGTCAATCAATCTCCTTACCTTTTGGGGCCATCTAGGACTTCTTGGAGCTCCTCGTATTCCATGTAAAAGACACTGGAGAAGGAGTTCTGGGAAAAAAAGAAGAAAAAAAAGTAGGTTTATTGGTCTAGGATATTACAGGCTAATGTGGCTAGGACTTGGGTGGTTGGGAGGGGGGGCAACACATACTAGTCATAATGCTGTTAGGATAAGGTGACCTGTGTTGCCACCTGATCCTAATAGCATAATTCCAAGCAAAGCGCCTTGGTTTTGGTGTAGATTTCGTCAAACGTCAAACAAAGGTTCTTCCGTGCTTTGCTTGCAGGTCCACCCTGTTTTTTTCTTCTCTTCCTGGCCCTATCGGCTTCAACATTCCCCTCCAATTAAACCATTAGGGCTAAAACCCAACATCCAAATGCTGTCGGTTTAAGCACTGGTGGTACTGTGCACACACTGCCTAAAACAAAAATATGGGACGTTGATCTATTACCGATCAAGCTTTGCCAGGAGTAGAGTTTATTTCGACATTCCAGTGCTCCTTTTGCATTACACCCCCTTATAGGGACTTGTTTTTCTCTCAACCTGCGCTTCCCGAACCCACTCGCTAAGGATCCCTTGTCCAATTGTAATAGGTGGGGACAGGATGTGAAAGATGGACAAGGTGTCTTTGTTTCGTCCTTCACACATACACACACCTCGGCTCTGTGGTATAAGTTGACCCTGGCCTATCTAGGTGACGGTAATAAAGCTGTTTTAAACAGAAAAAGGGACACTGAGATGTTATGACATTTATTGGGGTCTCTGGCAAGAGGGAAAGTTTATAACAGGATGACACAGACACAGGATAATGGAATTTTTTTCCCCAAGCGTGAAGGAATATTGAAATAAATCGGGCATGTCTTCTTATATTCTTTGGAAGCATCGCTCAATATCTTTAAGTGTCAAAGAAGGACGACAAAGGAATGGTCCGTTGGTCATGTCCGTGCTGATTTTCCTCATCCAATTGTTAGAGTCAGTGGCAGATACATCAATCTCATGCAGTTTGCTCATGTTATATAATGGACCTCCAGCCATTCTATCAATCCATAACACAACACAGTGTAGGATTGATGTGTGTGTATATTGAACTGAGTATTGGGGAAATAAAACTACAGGAAAGAAATCTTAGAATGTCCTAACCAGAAAAATGTCAACATTGGTTGATCAAATGCTTTGCTCATAAGGGACCTCTTAAGCCTTTTTCACACTGATCGATGCAGTCCATTTAGTTACCCTACGGCACACAAAGCAATATCTTATCAACATATATCTTAGAAATATCTTACCATTTAGCTTTTGTATGGATTACCATGACATTTGGTAGAGATATTCATGTTCCCTATTGGATAAATACTTATGATGTTTAAGTGATTCCCTGAATAACACTAGATTTGAGATTGTGAGATTTGTGAATTTGTTTGAAATGCCTCAATACCTAAAGGGCATATTAGCATTACATTCGGTGCAGACTAGCATGTTGCTAATAGGTTTAGTTGTAAAAACTTAAACCTATCAAATACTTCACCAAATATTTGCCATCTAAAGCCATTCAAATTGCCATTATGGCTAACTACAGCCTCTTAAAGCCGCTACTTCTTAGTCTTGTTGAAATAATAAAGTTCTTAGCATCTTTCCCTTAATTTAACAAAGTAATTTAAGTGACCTAAACTTGACGTAGACCACAAAACTAATATAAATCATCATATGGGTGGATGGATTGGTTTTGTTGTGGAAAGATATGGGGAAATAAAACCAGAATAGAAAACAGCAGGTGGTTGGCAACTGTAAAGATTGGTACAACATGCATACACACAAAATCAAAAACACCCTCACACACAAACTGCCTAATATGTCTCAGGAAACCTGTAGCCAGTTTGAGAATTATTTCTATTGGGGAGAGTTAAACAACTCAGAAGAACAAAACATTCCAAGTGGCAAGCCAGATGTCAGTCCCTATCACATAACATCCACACACCCAAACCCAAAACACACACACCATGCACGCACACCATGCAAAGGCCATAATGATATAATGACATGCAAACACACACGCTTACAAAACACACTCTGTGCACACATACGCACAGCAAAACACAAACACATAATTTACTGTACACACATATTTGGGTATGCCCACACATGTGCAGTGCAATGCAAATACATCACATACATACAGTGGACTGTTTATATTGAACACAAGCATTGACACATTCAAACACACGCACGCGCGCGCACACACACACACCACAGCTTTTAAACCGATGCCACACACTGCAGTGAAATAAAGTGAGCCAACGCAGGCCTAAATCTTGAGAACCCTTGTGTTATTGTTGGTGGTACAGTCACAACGTTAAAGACCATAGCACTGTCATTTACTAGACTTCCTTCAGGATACCTTTTTTTCTAGGGGAAAGGTTACGTTTAAATCTGCATACCTGTGGGTCCCGCTGAGAAACAACAGACACTTAACACTGACACCTGTATACAGAGGGCTGTCTGGCAGATAAGCCCAGTAAAAGTTCCTAATCTCCAAGTAAATGTTTAGTAAGGAAAGAGAGAGAGAGAAGAGGGGAGGTGTATGTAAGAAAGGGAGACAGCTGGTCTGGCAACCCTGAGGTCATGAGAGGGACAAACACATTCACTCATGCACACAATATAATAAAGTGGGTTGTGACAAGGCCTATGGAGCTCAGTACATACATAACAAATCGTTATCAATTGTATTATAGAGTTGGTCTGCCTGAATGTCTAAACAAATTGCAAATTCAATTTTCATGAACCTTTGTTATGGTTTTGAGATCGCTGTGTCCATCACATACAGAGAAGGTGAATGGCTGTGGTGCTCTCAACAGTGAAAATCACAATGACATTTCATTTTTTTTGTTGCCAGAACCATCCTATCCACAAAGGACAATTTCAATAGCCAGGCTGTATAGATCCCTACTGAACCCATTGCACACACTGTTATCCAACCAGTAACCAACCACTATTTGTATGCTGACTTTCTGTCTGCCTTGGTCTTCAATATGTCTATGACAAAAGTGTATTAGGAACCAATTTGTTGAAGAGTTCATATCCGAAGGGTGACATGGTAGGCTCAGATTCACTATCGACGTTAAAATTAAAAAAGGTTGTAACTATGCCCAGTATTGCTTTGACCTAAATTCTAACGTCGCCATACTTATATATTTGCATTTATAATGTTAACATTTTGATTGTTAGCATGTTCACCATGATGATTAAAGTGTTAAAATGCCAACATTTATTTTGCAGGTATTTGGTCTAAATCAGTTTCACCTGATGGTGATGCTAGATGACAAGTTCATGGATGACCAAAGTTATGGGAACAATTGGGCATTTGGAGTCCCTGATGGTGCGGTTGCCATCTTTGGTCAACCGTTTCAATAGAGACTAATTATTTGGTAGAAAGTAATTCCTGGAAACTCTTCAGGGGGTGGTTCTATGTTGATTCAGATGAACTGAATAACCTTGTGTCTTGGTAATGTCTGAATTCAGCTCATCTCCACTGTATTGTATTAGGAAGGAGGCCGAAATCTCTCTCAAAACCTATACCACTAGGGGCAATATGATTTGAGTTTTAAATTCTAGATTTTTTTCAGTTCTTTAATCCACCATGACAGTATTTGGAATATTTCCCTTATTAAAAGCTGCTGAGGAACTTTCATGAAAACTGATTTCAAGCAATATTCCTACAATATTTATAACAGCAGCCTTCATTTCAAAGGGGAAACACGGGTTATAATAAATACCAGGCAAAGTTAAACACCAGTTTTTGGAACCTAATACAAACTACTTCAACGGCATTGTATGCCCCATCCAGTTAACCCAGACCTAAACAAGAATATTGAATAGTGAATTGGCTATGCCGCAAAACCAATATTTAGAATAACGTGACATTCAGTACGGTTTTTATTACATGAATATTAAACAACTGAAATCTCATTGTTGGGATTAGTGGTGAGGCCGGAAATGGCTTGGTCCAGTGCTGTGGGCAAAGTGCAGTGACGTAAGTAAGATTATTAATGCCAGATAAATAATATAACCTGCATGCTTGGCTCTTTACTAAATAAAGACTGATAAGGAGACAAACCAACAGACTTCATCCATGAATGTTAAAACGGTTACATAGCATGGCCACCAACACCCACACATCAACTGCTAAATGGGCAATTGGTACTTACAATAACATACCTTCTATTAAACGTATTTAAAGTATGTCTATGTTATAATATAATAAGAAATCCTTATATTTTAAACTAATTGTTAAGGAAGAGCCTAGGAGAATATCCCTTTGAAGTACCTTTTATGTTGCTTTTAAGGATACTTTTGGGGTACTTAGGGTCAGGGTAAGCGTTAAGGTTAACATTACTACTCACCCCCCTTTACCTGAAACTGAGATCTCTGCATCAATTATTTTTTAAGAATAACTTTTTCACAGACAGTGCTTTACTATAGTTCCTAAAAATGTTATATAAATACATACTCCAAACAACTATTGTCAGTCATTAATATCATAGGAAACGACTCACTAAATTTGCAGATGACACAATTGTATACGTAAAAGAAAACCATGTAACAAAAAGTTTCTAAAGCAGCATTTGTTGAAATACTCTCACCTCCAGGTGCATTTAAAGGGTGTTACATGGTTTTCGACCACATCACATGCTTTTTCAAGGTCGAGAATGAACTTTGGAAATATTAAGCCAATAGGAACCATCATCTCCTTTATTCATGATTCACAATCACTGGCTCATTTATCAGTTGATTGGCTACCAACTGAGTAGAGACATCTAATCATATTTATTAAGTTGTAAATCCTGGCCATTTTAACAATTGTCACAAAGCTATTTTGCAAAACCGTTGCATTATTGGTGGTTAATTTGTCTTAAAGTCTGTTTATAATGCGTCCAGCCCTAGAAGTGTTTCGCTAAGCCAGGTTAACCAAGGAGCACTTCTGAAGGCTTGTGTAACATGTTTTTCGGGCAGGGAGAAAATGTATTCATCAAGCGGTCTCTTGATGTTTTTACAGCAGAAATGGACCGTGGATTGATAGAAAGATCTGTCGAGTAGCCAAAAAAGGCGGCTGTCAGAGATGATGAGGAGCAGACAGCCTGAAAAATGCCAACTGCTGGAAAAGTCCCCCAGGGGAGTGTGTGCCTGATGGATAAGCTACACAAATGTGTGATTTAGGTTTTGCTTTGATGGTGATATTTTTACTTTTACAGTATAAGAGAGACTTCAAGGATGAGGATTTTCTTCTCCTGGGATTGATGGTAAATTAGAGTGAAGCCATGTTTTATATAAAGGCTTTTTTCCAAAAGCAGGTGTTGTAAAAAAAGCGTATGGGTTCCATCTTATAATCAGTAATACTCAAGTTGTTATAAGCCTTTTATCCTCTTTAAAACGGGTTAAATCTAGAAATCCATGCATTATCCATTTCACAATTTGCAGAACTCAAATGTCTTGGAGCATACTATTGGAATGCAAAGCTTAACATCACTTACAAATGTCTACATAGTTAGGGCCCGAGCACAGACATGTGCGAAAGCCCTATTGTAATCGGTATGATTATTCTTCTTAGTCATTTTTTGCACTTTTCACCTACTTGCCCTGGTAGAATAGTTGTAAAACTCTGCGGGTAGGTCAGACCTGCAAGAAATTGCAATGTATCAGTGGTTCAGGATTTTTGCACAAAAATTGCGCCCCCTATGGCCAAAAACAGTTTTTCAGGAAATGCATGCTCAAAAATTGGGCTAGAAGCCTGAAATTACAGGACAACATGTAATGGCCCAAGGCGCACATAAATGCAATTGTATGTCATTGGCCAAAATCAACAGGAAGTCGGCCATGTTGGATTCAGTGCCTAAAACCGCCACTTTACATCTTTTCGCATTTCGACGAACTGGTCCTAGAGTTTTTACGCCAGGGACGTCAAACCACTTCTCAAATACAAAAGACCCTTGCCCGATAAGGAATTGCGAAAAGGTCAGGAAGTTGTCCGAGAACCAGGGATCTTTTTGGGGTCAAAGTTCGCATAAATACGCACCTCACGAAACTTTAATTCATCATAACTCAGGCTGTGTTATACCTAGCTGCACCAAATTAATAACCCAAATGTATCTTTGCAGGCCCCACAAAAAAGCCTCTTGAAGCCCCGCCCCAAAATCAACAGGAGTTTTTTAAAAGTGAAATATGTGAATTTCTGACTCGAAAATCATCAAAAGGTTCAAAAATTCTTAACTCCTAGCAGGAACATATTTAGCAAAACGACCAGAATAGGGACACTCATAAGACATGGAATATACACCAAAAAAATTTTTGTTTGATTCCGAATAACTATGACGAGGTGGGAGCCGATATTCGCCAACATGGCGGCAAAAGTCAGAACTCCACATTACTCTGCAGGATTGCAGAGCAAAGTGAACTCATAACAACTTTTTGTGCAAAAAAAACATGATAGGGTACGTCCTCCGACATGGAAGATGATATACCCGAAAGCTCGATTTTTCCGGAATAACCGTCTTGCAGCACTGGCGCCTGATTCGCCAAAAACCATCACAAACGCACGTCATGAACCCTTTGATTGATCATAACTAAGGCTGTGTTGTACTTAGAACCACACAATTTCATACAGCGATGTACAATCCCAGTACGAACAAAAAAGCCTCTTGACGCCCCGCCCCAAAATCAACAGGAAGTGTTCTTTTTAGCAATATTCGCCCAAAAAACAGGAAATTGCTCTAACTCCACCACGCTCTGTCTCATCTTCTCCAAATTTCTTATGGTCAATGAGACCCAAGGCCTGAGGAAGCCCGCACGCTAATATTCATATAAAGTGAGAGCGCCAACTGCTGGGTCAAGTAAATATTGCATATTGGATATTTAACTCCACATCCTACACACTCGATCAAATCAACCTCACAGCAGCTCAGGGAGGTCTGGAGACAGCGATAACACGGGAAGCCGGTTCTATCGGATCCGTGGCCTTCGCAGTTTCTCGACATCGTTGCCACGAAACAGGAAGTCGCTGTAATTTCGCTCTGCGCCGTCCCACGCGCTCCAAACTTCACCCGCCTGCTGAGAGCCCAGGCCTGATGTCGTCATGGCGTCCGTATCGAGCGCGTCGCGGACACTTCCGCGCTTCCGGCGTGCAGCATGTGTGGGCGAGGGCCCGTTCATCACTGCTTGCAGTTTTAATTTATCTTATATTCCATTCATGTAATTCACATTTTAATTGGTTCAATTCAAACCCTACCATATCAATCCTAGATAACAAAACTTAGTCTCAAATGTAAAAAAACAAAAAATCAGTCTGGCCCAGAAGTTCGTTAGGCTTCTCATTTACCATTCAAGTATAATGAGTTTTGATAATTTCATTAAATCCTCAAACAATTAAGCCATCTGTATAGTGTTTGCAAAATCAAACTCCGAAGGCTATCAGTGACGTGTAGAAACCTCTGTGTTTGAAAAAAAAAATCAAGCCAGTTGCTCAGTTAAGTGAGCAGCTGTCTGCTCTTGAAGAGGTCAACCATTTCTGAATCATCTCCAAATATTTCATAACAGTGAATTAAATAACAGGGACACATTTTTTGAAGTCCATGGTCCATGGGGAAAAAAACACCCAAAAAACCCATCAATGGCTGCGTGACCAACACAGGTTCTTCTATGGCATCAATCACTAAATAGGGGAGACCGGGGTAAGTAGGCACACTTTTTACTCTAGTGAGAATTGCTAATCACCTAAACATCTTTCAATAGTCATTCCTACATTAAATTGAAGCTTAAGGTGTTGGCTTGAAATGTGAACCCCTCACTTTTTCTAACTTAATGTAATAAAGAAGAAATTTACCATCAAAGACACTCTAACACATTGTGACAACCAACCCCATCAAGGGGTCGGTTGTCACACACTATGGGGTTGTTTGTCACAATGTTATCTTTATGGGAAAAATCTTAAAAACAAGGCAAGAAAGCAGAACTAAATTTGAAAGTTTAATTTCATTGTCAAGTTGAAAAATAGGCCTACATAACTTTTTTGCATCTTAACGCAAAATGAGCAAGGCATTAACAAATAGGAAATCCATATTAAGACCAACCTACTGTATGTAACAACATAAAGAACAAAACAAATAGGTCTAACAATAATAGCCTACTCAACTAGGATACACACATTTACTATCTGAGTTACAGTGATGACAAATGTAGGGTCTGCTCACTCTAACTAAGCAGAGATTGTGTGCCCACTGGTTGCACATACAACACTTCTCCCATATCTCCCCTGAACGGGTGCTGGAGAACGTTTCCATACAAACCAAACACAAACTATCCTCTTCATCTGATGAAGATTCCTCCTCCTGTCTCTTTCTCTTCTGTTTCTTCTTCCCCAGCTGGGGTGGAGTGCACTAGGGTGCAGTAGCCTTGGCAACTGGTCTAGTTTGGGATGCACTGGGTCGTTTTGATTTTGCTGCCCTTTTTCTCTTTTGCATGCTAGCTGCCTTTCCTGCTCAATTCTCTCCTTCTCTGGGGTGTCAGTGAGGATACAGCTTGACATTTTCTTTTGTTATTGGACAGGGCCTTCTGGTTCTGAGATATAACGATTGTGACAACCTACCCGTGTGACAAATTACCCCGTTCTCCCCTACTAGGAGGTTCCCTTTTGTACAACATCATCAAAGGGTTTTGTTTCGCCTCCCTTGGAACCCTCCATTTTCAGGGTGGACAGTCTCATCATGTGTTTAATAACCTCTCTCATTATCTCCTCTCCAAATTACCCTGAATCACTACATTCGTTCCAAAGCACTGCTGTTTGTGGTCCAAAACTATGGCAGAGCTCTTCACTTTGCTGTCGTCATCCTGATTGCATTACACCACCCACTCCCACTTACACCACGAATACAGAGAGCCCAAAGCAAGAGACAGAGAGAGACAGAGGTTTTCTCTTTTGTGTTCCTTTTGTTGAAGGAAAAGTTCATTTTAAAATGTTATGTTAATGTTGATGAATGTTGCATACAAAAACGCGCAAATTATAAAAGTAAAGTGTGAAAACCCTAAGAAGCTCTTTTTCAGTTCCAGAGGAATGTTTCTCAGAATAGGAAATTCCTCCCTAACGAAAAGAACATTGGACGTTAGAATCCTTACTCAAGGTCAACTTAATGTTTTAATCTCACTGCCTGTTTCATTGAGTGACAACAGTGAAGCACTTCCATGAACAACATTTTTAAGTGAATTGTCCCTCTTAAAACTACTAAGGGTCTCTGACCAAAAAGAACAGGCCTAACTCAAAGTCTGCTCTCGAGCATCTCAAGGCCTTCATCAGAGAATGGGGAGAAACAAAAACCAGCTGCCTGAACAACTCAACTAACTTGGAATTGGTTCAGTTGTTGATTGAGTGTCCTTAGGAAGTCTGTGTAAGCATGGAGATGGCCGATGCACTTGAAGGCGCCAGAAAAAGGTAGTAAATGGCCCGTTTTCGGGGGAATTTCAGCTTTTCAATAATACAACAAATTGATATCAAGTATGTATACAATAATAAAGCTCATTTTGTCTGTTGCCACAGTCACAAATAAGCCTGGGCCCAGATTTCTCAAAAGTGAGCTCACTAAATTGCTGCAATACACAATCTCTCCAGGAGTTTAAGACCACCTATATACCCAACCAGAAAATGGAAAGAGTGAAAAATCTGCTGCCCCCACGCTGAAAAACGTTATCTGATGTTTGGCTTGTGTGGCTCTGTGTGAGGCATTGGAAGAAATAAAGAGACTACTTAGAAATCCAGAAGGAGCTGTGTCATTGACCACAACCAACACAGACCAGAGCTCCCACAGACAATATACTGTACTTAGGTCCTGACATGCTGATTAACAAAAAACACTGGGGTATTACCAAGTCCTTTCTATATATGCATGTGTATAACATGTACTGTATGTACTAATGTTTGTATCAAAATAGTCAGTTTAGAATGTAATTATGGATGGGATTTGCGGTGCAGGCAGGGCCACCTTCATGCACGGGCTTACCTGGGCTGAAGCCCCAGGGCCTACGAAGATCAGGGGCCTCTCAAAACAACAAAACTGAACGAAGAGTTCAAAGAGAGAAGTAGTTTTGGGATAAGGGATTATTTTTTTAAAAATGGAATGCTGAATGACTGGATTTTTTAAACCTATATATTTTTGTTTCTGCTTTTTGGTATTTCTGTGTCTTCAAATTATTCCAGAAAATAGCTCACATAGGACACAGTTGATTTAGCTTTAGTTTTCTTACGAAACCTCTCAGCCCCAGGGCCTAGTGGCAGGCATGAATTCATTTTTCAGAGGACTTCCACCTATCAAGATGTGGGAATCATGAAACCAAGCTCGTCTATCATACTCCACCCAGCGCTTGACAGATAATTTACTTCCTTTTCCTGTGTGCTTGTTTGTTGTTTGTGAATATGTTTCTTTCATAGCCCTTATAGGAGGACAAGCCAAAACAAATGTTAATGCTCACAGAGGGCTCTCACAGTGTTCCGTGAGTGAGTGTGTATGTGTGTGTGTGTGTGTGTGTGTGTGTGTGTGTGTGTGTGTGTGTGTGTGTGTGTGTGTGTGTGTGTACAAGTCAATAAAGTGAATGAGGCAGTTAGTCAGAAGTATAGACCGCATATAGGCTATACATTAAAGCACGGCCAGCTACTGCTCTGTCTACAGTTGTGTACAAATATAAAATCTTGAGTGTCTGTCTGACCTATCTCCATCACGCTCCAAAAATCTGCTCTTCATTCCCTTCTGTGAAACTTAATTTTAAATCATTTGCAAGGGAGACAAAACAGCCTTCCATAGCTGTACCAGTTTG